>NC_092099.1:0-300000 GCF_045679555.1 Salvelinus alpinus
CTGGCTTCGGTAAAAAATGTCAGAAGTTAGCAGATTCATTCAATTCAAAACAACTTTCACAAACAACTGCCGTTTTGACCCCTTTCCCAACATTTTACAGAAAACAATGTTTTCTATATAAAATCTACCCCTACTCTTCTGCTTTTCAAGCAACAAGTCGGATTTCAAATCGGGTCTACCAATCTGTAGCTAGAGCTATTTTTGTAACCCTTCGCCTGTTTTTCTGGCTTCGGTAAAAAATGTCAGAAGTTAGCAGATTCATTAAATTCAAAACAACTTTCACAAACAACTGCCGTTTTGACCCCTTTCCCAACATTTTACAGAAAACAATGTTTTCTATATAAAATCTACCCCTACTCTTCTGCTTTTCAAGCAACAAGTCGGATTTCAAATCGGGTCTACCAATCTGTAACTAGAGCTATTTTTGTAACCCTTCGCCTGTTTTTCTGGCTTCGGTAAAAAATGTCAGAAGTTAGCAGATTCATTAAATTCAAAACAACTTTCACAAACAACTGCCGTTTTGACCCCTTTCCCAACATTTTACAGAAAACAATGTTTTCTATATAAAATCTACCCGTACTCTTCTGCTTTTCAAGCAACAAGTCGGATTTCAAATCGGGTCTACCAATCTGTAACTAGAGCTATTTTTGTAACCCTTCGCCTGTTTTTCTGGCTTCGGTAAAAAATGTCAGAAGTTAGCAGATTCATTCAATTCAAAACAACTTTCACAAACAACTGCCGTTTTGACCCCTTTCCCAACATTTTACAGAAAACAATGTTTTCTATATAAAATCTACCCCTACTCTTCTGCTTTTCAAGCAACAAGTCGGATTTGAAATCGGTCTACCAATCTGTAACTAGAGCTATTTTTGTAACCCTTCGCCTGTTTTTCTGGCTTCGGTAAAAAATGTCAGAAGTTAGCAGATTCATTAAATTCAAAACAACTTTCACAAACAACTGCCGTTTTGACCCCTTTCCCAACATTTTACAGAAAACAATGTTTTCTATATAAAATCTACCCCTACTCTTCTGCTTTTCAAGCAACAAGTCGGATTTCAAATCGGGTCTACCAATCTGTAGCTAGAGCTATTTTTGTAACCCTTCGCCTGTTTTTCTGGCTTCGGTAAAAAATGTCAGAAGTTAGCAGATTCATTAAATTCAAAGCAACTTTCACAAACAACTGCCGTTTTGACCCCTTTCCCAACATTTTACAGAAAACAATGTTTTCTATATAAAATCTACCCCTACTCTTCTGCTTTTCAAGCAACAAGTCGGATTTCAAATCGGGTCTACCAATCTGTAGCTAGAGCTATTTTTGTAACCCTTCGCCTGTTTTTCTGGCTTCGGTAAAAAATGTCAGAAGTTAGCAGATTCATTAAATTCAAAGCAACTTTCACAAACAACTGCCGTTTTGACCCCTTTCCCAACATTTTACAGAAAACAATGTTTTCTATATAAAATCTACCCCTACTCTTCTGCTTTTCAAGCAACAAGTCGGATTTCAAATCGGGTCTACCAATCTGTAACTAGAGCTATTTTTGTAACCCTTCGCCTGTTTTTCTGGCTTCGGTAAAAAATGTCAGAAGTTAGCAGATTCATTCAATTCAAAACAACTTTCACAAACAACTGCCGTTTTGACCCCTTTCCCAACATTTTACAGAAAACAATGTTTTCTATATAAAATCTACCCCTACTCTTCTGCTTTTCAAGCAACAAGTCGGATTTCAAATCGGTCTACCAATCTGTAACTAGAGCTATTTTTGTAACCCTTCGCCTGTTTTTCTGGCTTCGGTAAAAAATGTCTGAAGTTAGCAGATTCATTAAATTCAAAACAACTTTCACAAACAACTGCCGTTTTGACCCCTTTCCCAACATTTTACAGAAAACAATGTTTTCTATATAAAATCTACCCCTACTCTTCTGCTTTTCAAGCAACAAGTCGGATTTCAAATCGGGTCTACCAATCTGTAACTAGAGCTATTTTTGTAACACTTCGCCTGTTTTTCTGGCTTCGGTAAAAAATGTCAGAAGTTAGCAGATTCATTCAATTCAAAACAACTTTCACAAACAACTGCCGTTTTGACCCCTTTCCCAACATTTTACAGAAAACAATGTTTTCTATATAAAATCTACCCCTACTCTTCTGCTTTTCAAGCAACAAGTCGGATTTCAAATCGGGTCTACCAATCTGTAGCTAGAGCTATTTTTGTAACCCTTCGCCTGTTTTTCTGGCTTCGGTAAAAAATGTCAGAAGTTAGCAGATTCATTAAATTCAAAACAACTTTCACAAACAACTGCCGTTTTGACCCCTTTCCCAACATTTTACAGAAAACAATGTTTTCTATATAAAATCTACCCCTACTCTTCTGCTTTTCAAGCAACAAGTCGGATTTCAAATCGGGTCTACCAATCTGTAACTAGAGCTATTTTTGTAACCCTTCGCCTGTTTTTCTGGCTTCGGTAAAAAATGTCAGAAGTTAGCAGATTCAGTAAATTCAAAACAACTTTCACAAACAACTGCCGTTTTGACCCCTTTCCCAACATTTTACAGAAAACAATGTTTTCTATATAAAATCTACCCGTACTCTTCTGCTTTTCAAGCAACAAGTCGGATTTCAAATCGGGTCTACCAATCTGTAACTAGAGCTATTTTTGTAACCCTTCGCCTGTTTTTCTGGCTTCGGTAAAAAATGTCAGAAGTTAGCAGATTCATTAAATTCAAAACAACTTTCACAAACAACTGCCGTTTTGACCCCTTTCCCAACATTTTACAGAAAACAATGTTTTCTATATAAAATCTACCCCTACTCTTCTGCTTTTCAAGCAACAAGTCGGATTTCAAATCGGGTCTACCAATCTGTAACTAGAGCTATTTTTGTAACCCTTCGCCTGTTTTTCTGGCTTCGGTAAAAAATGTCAGAAGTTAGCAGATTCATTAAATTCAAAACAACTTTCACAAACAACTGCCGTTTTGACCCCTTTCCCAACATTTTACAGAAAACAATGTTTTCTATATAAAATCTACCCGTACTCTTCTGCTTTTCAAGCAACAAGTCGGATTTCAAATCGGGTCTACCTATCTGTAACTAGAGCTATTTTTGTAACCCTTCGCCTGTTTTTCTGGCTTCGGTAAAAAATGTCAGAAGTTAGCAGATTCATTCAATTCAAAACAACTTTCACAAACAACTGCCGTTTTGACCCCTTTCCCAACATTTTACAGAAAACAATGTTTTCTATATAAAATCTACCCCTACTCTTCTGCTTTTCAAGCAACAAGTCGGATTTGAAATCGGTCTACCAATCTGTAACTAGAGCTATTTTTGTAACCCTTCGCCTGTTTTTCTGGCTTCGGTAAAAAATGTCAGAAGTTAGCAGATTCATTAAATTCAAAACAACTTTCACAAACAACTGCCGTTTTGACCCCTTTCCCAACATTTTACAGAAAACAATGTTTTCTATATAAAATCTACCCCTACTCTTCTGCTTTTCAAGCAACAAGTCGGATTTCAAATCGGGTCTACCAATCTGTAGCTAGAGCTATTTTTGTAACCCTTCGCCTGTTTTTCTGGCTTCGGTAAAAAATGTCAGAAGTTAGCAGATTCATTAAATTCAAAGCAACTTTCACAAACAACTGCCGTTTTGACCCCTTTCCCAACATTTTACAGAAAACAATGTTTTCTATATAAAATCTACCCCTACTCTTCTGCTTTTCAAGCAACAAGTCGGATTTCAAATCGGGTCTACCAATCTGTAGCTAGAGCTATTTTTGTAACCCTTCGCCTGTTTTTCTGGCTTCGGTAAAAAATGTCAGAAGTTAGCAGATTCATTAAATTCAAAGCAACTTTCACAAACAACTGCCGTTTTGACCCCTTTCCCAACATTTTACAGAAAACAATGTTTTCTATATAAAATCTACCCCTACTCTTCTGCTTTTCAAGCAACAAGTCGGATTTCAAATCGGGTCTACCAATCTGTAACTAGAGCTATTTTTGTAACCCTTCGCCTGTTTTTCTGGCTTCGGTAAAAAATGTCAGAAGTTAGCAGATTCATTAAATTCAAAACAACTTTCACAAACAACTGCCGTTTTGACCCCTTTCCCAACATTTTACAGAAAACAATGTTTTCTATATAAAATCTACCCGTACTCTTCTGCTTTTCAAGCAACAAGTCGGATTTCAAATCGGGTCTACCAATCTGTAACTAGAGCTATTTTTGTAACACTTCGCCTGTTTTTCTGGCTTCGGTAAAAAATGTCAGAAGTTAGCAGATTCATTCAATTCAAAACAACTTTCACAAACAACTGCCGTTTTGACCCCTTTCCCAACATTTTACAGAAAACAATGTTTTCTATATAAAATCTACCCGTACTCTTCTGCTTTTCAAGCAACAAGTCGGATTTCTACCAATCTGTAACTAGAGCTATTTTTGTAACCCTTCGCCTGTTTTTCTGGCTTCGGTAAAAAATGTCTGAAGTCAGCAGATTCATTAAATTCAAAACAACTTTCACAAACAACTGCCGTTTTGACCCCTTTCCCAACATTTTACAGAAAACAATGTTTTCTATATAAAATCTACCCCTACTCTTCTGCTTTTCAAGCAACAAGTCGGATTTCAAATCGGGTCTACCAATCTGTAGCTAGAGCTATTTTTGTAACCCTTCGCCTGTTTTTCTGGCTTCGGTAAAAAATGTCAGAAGTTAGCAGATTCATTAAATTCAAAGCAACTTTCACAAACAACTGCCGTTTTGACCCCTTTCCCAACATTTTACAGAAAACAATGTTTTCTATATAAAATCTACCCCTACTCTTCTGCTTTTCAAGCAACAAGTCGGATTTCAAATCGGGTCTACCAATCTGTAACTAGAGCTATTTTTGTAACCCTTCGCCTGTTTTTCTGGCTTCGGTAAAAAATGTCAGAAGTTAGCAGATTCATTAAATTCAAAACAACTTTCACAAACAACTGCCGTTTTGACCCCTTTCCCAACATTTTACAGAAAACAATGTTTTCTATATAAAATCTACCCGTACTCTTCTGCTTTTCAAGCAACAAGTCGGATTTCAAATCGGGTCTACCAATCTGTAACTAGAGCTATTTTTGTAACCCTTCGCCTGTTTTTCTGGCTTCGGTAAAAAATGTCAGAAGTTAGCAGATTCATTCAATTCAAAACAACTTTCACAAACAACTGCCGTTTTGACCCCTTTCCCAACATTTTACAGAAAACAATGTTTTCTATATAAAATCTACCCGTACTCTTCTGCTTTTCAAGCAACAAGTCGGATTTCAAATCGGGGCTACCAATCTGTAACTAGAGCTATTTTTGTAACCCTTCGCCTGTTTTTCTGGCTTCGGTAAAATTTGTCAGAAGTTAGCAGATTCATTAAATTCAAAACAACTTTCACAAACAACTGCCGTTTTGACCCCTTTCCCAACATTTTACAGAAAACAATGTTTTCTATATAAAATCTACCCCTACTCTTCTGCTTTTCAAGCAACAAGTCGGATTTCAAATCGGGTCTACCAATCTGTAACTAGAGCTATTTTTGTAACCCTTCGCCTGTTTTTCTGGCTTCGGTAAAAAATGTCAGAAGTTAGCAGATTCAGTAAATTCAAAACAACTTTCACAAACAACTGCCGTTTTGACCCCTTTCCCAACATTTTACAGAAAACAATGTTTTCTATATAAAATCTACCCGTACTCTTCTGCTTTTCAAGCAACAAGTCGGATTTCAAATCGGGTCTACCAATCTGTAACTAGAGCTATTTTTGTAACCCTTCGCCTGTTTTTCTGGCTTCGGTAAAAAATGTCAGAAGTTAGCAGATTCATTAAATTCAAAACAACTTTCACAAACAACTGCCGTTTTGACCCCTTTCCCAACATTTTACAGAAAACAATGTTTTCTATATAAAATCTACCCCTACTCTTCTGCTTTTCAAGCAACAAGTCGGATTTCAAATCGGGTCTACCAATCTGTAACTAGAGCTATTTTTGTAACCCTTCGCCTGTTTTTCTGGCTTCGGTAAAAAATGTCAGAAGTTAGCAGATTCATTAAATTCAAAACAACTTTCACAAACAACTGCCGTTTTGACCCCTTTCCCAACATTTTACAGAAAACAATGTTTTCTATATAAAATCTACCCGTACTCTTCTGCTTTTCAAGCAACAAGTCGGATTTCAAATCGGGTCTACCTATCTGTAACTAGAGCTATTTTTGTAACCCTTCGCCTGTTTTTCTGGCTTCGGTAAAAAATGTCAGAAGTTAGCAGATTCATTAAATTCAAAACAACTTTCACAAACAACTGCCGTTTTGACCCCTTTCCCAACATTTTACAGAAAACAATGTTTTCTATATAAAATCTACCCCTACTCTTCTGCTTTTCAAGCAACAAGTCGGATTTGAAATCGGTCTACCAATCTGTAACTAGAGCTATTTTTGTAACCCTTCGCCTGTTTTTCTGGCTTCGGTAAAAAATGTCAGAAGTTAGCAGATTCATTAAATTCAAAACAACTTTCACAAACAACTGCCGTTTTGACCCCTTTCCCAACATTTTACAGAAAACAATGTTTTCTATATAAAATCTACCCCTACTCTTCTGCTTTTCAAGCAACAAGTCGGATTTCAAATCGGTCTACCAATCTGTAACTAGAGCTATTTTTGTAACCCTTCGCCTGTTTTTCTGGCTTCGGTAAAAAATGTCTGAAGTTAGCAGATTCATTAAATTCAAAACAACTTTCACAAACAACTGCCGTTTTGACCCCTTTCCCAACATTTTACAGAAAACAATGTTTTCTATATAAAATCTACCCCTACTCTTCTGCTTTTCAAGCAACAAGTCGGATTTCAAATCGGGTCTACCAATCTGTAGCTAGAGCTATTTTTGTAACCCTTCGCCTGTTTTTCTGGCTTCGGTAAAAAATGTCAGAAGTTAGCAGATTCATTAAATTCAAAACAACTTTCACAAACAACTGCCGTTTTTTGACCCCTTTCCCAACATTTTACAGAAAACAATGTTTTCTATATAAAATCTACCCGTACTCTTCTGCTTTTCAAGCAACAAGTCGGATTTCAAATCGGGTCTACCAATCTGTAACTAGAGCTATTTTTGTAACACTTCGCCTGTTTTTCTGGCTTCGGTAAAAAATGTCAGAAGTTAGCAGATTCATTCAATTCAAAACAACTTTCACAAACAACTGCCGTTTTGACCCCTTTCCCAACATTTTACAGAAAACAATGTTTTCTATATAAAATCTACCCGTACTCTTCTGCTTTTCAAGCAACAAGTCGGATTTCAAATCGGGTCTACCAATCTGTAACTAGAGCTATTTTTGTAACCCTTCGCCTGTTTTTCTGGCTTCGGTAAAAAATGTCTGAAGTCAGCAGATTCATTAAATTCAAAACAACTTTCACAAACAACTGCCGTTTTGACCCCTTTCCCAACATTTTACAGAAAACAATGTTTTCTATATAAAATCTACCCCTACTCTTCTGCTTTTCAAGCAACAAGTCGGATTTCAAATCGGGTCTACCAATCTGTAGCTAGAGCTATTTTTGTAACCCTTCGCCTGTTTTTCTGGCTTCGGTAAAAAATGTCAGAAGTTAGCAGATTCATTAAATTCAAAGCAACTTTCACAAACAACTGCCGTTTTGACCCCTTTCCCAACATTTTACAGAAAACAATGTTTTCTATATAAAATCTACCCCTACTCTTCTGCTTTTCAAGCAACAAGTCGGATTTCAAATCGGGTCTACCAATCTGTAACTAGAGCTATTTTTGTAACCCTTCGCCTGTTTTTCTGGCTTCGGTAAAAAATGTCAGAAGTTAGCAGATTCATTAAATTCAAAACAACTTTCACAAACAACTGCCGTTTTGACCCCTTTCCCAACATTTTACAGAAAACAATGTTTTCTATATAAAATCTACCCGTACTCTTCTGCTTTTCAAGCAACAAGTCGGATTTCAAATCGGGTCTACCAATCTGTAACTAGAGCTATTTTTGTAACCCTTCGCCTGTTTTTCTGGCTTCGGTAAAAAATGTCAGAAGTTAGCAGATTCATTCAATTCAAAACAACTTTCACAAACAACTGCCGTTTTGACCCCTTTCCCAACATTTTACAGAAAACAATGTTTTCTATATAAAATCTACCCCTACTCTTCTGCTTTTCAAGCAACAAGTCGGATTTCAAATCGGGTCTACCAATCTGTAACTAGAGCTATTTTTGTAACCCTTCGCCTGTTTTTCTGGCTTCGGTAAAAAATGTCAGAAGTTAGCAGATTCATTAAATTCAAAACAACTTTCACAAACAACTGCCGTTTTGACCCCTTTCCCAACATTTTACAGAAAACAATGTTTTCTATATAAAATCTACCCCTACTCTTCTGCTTTTCAAGCAACAAGTCGGATTTCAAATCGGGTCTACCAATCTGTAACTAGAGCTATTTTTGTAACCCTTCGCCTGTTTTTCTGGCTTCGGTAAAAAATGTCAGAAGTTAGCAGATTCATTCAATTCAAAACAACTTTCACAAACAACTGCCGTTTTGACCCCTTTCCCAACATTTTACAGAAAACAATGTTTTCTATATAAAATCTACCCCTACTCTTCTGCTTTTCAAGCAACAAGTCGGATTTCAAATCGGGTCTACCAATCTGTAACTAGAGCTATTTTTGTAACCCTTCGCCTGTTTTTCTGGCTTCGGTAAAAAATGTCAGAAGTTAGCAGATTCATTCAATTCAAAACAACTTTCACAAACAACTGCCGTTTTGACCCCTTTCCCAACATTTTACAGAAAACAATGTTTTCTATATAAAATCTACCCCTACTCTTCTGCTTTTCAAGCAACAAGTCGGATTTCAAATCGGGTCTACCAATCTGTAGCTAGAGCTATTTTTGTAACCCTTCGCCTGTTTTTCTGGCTTCGGTAAAAAATGTCAGAAGTTAGCAGATTCATTAAATTCAAAGCAACTTTCACAAACAACTGCCGTTTTGACCCCTTTCCCAACATTTTACAGAAAACAATGTTTTCTATATAAAATCTACCCCTACTCTTCTGCTTTTCAAGCAACAAGTCGGATTTCAAATCGGGTCTACCAATCTGTAGCTAGAGCTATTTTTGTAACCCTTCGCCTGTTTTTCTGGCTTCGGTAAAAAATGTCAGAAGTTAGCAGATTCATTAAATTCAAAGCAACTTTCACAAACAACTGCCGTTTTGACCCCTTTCCCAACATTTTACAGAAAACAATGTTTTCTATATAAAATCTACCCCTACTCTTCTGCTTTTCAAGCAACAAGTCGGATTTCAAATCGGGTCTACCAATCTGTAACTAGAGCTATTTTTGTAACCCTTCGCCTGTTTTTCTGGCTTCGGTAAAAAATGTCAGAAGTTAGCAGATTCATTCAATTCAAAACAACTTTCACAAACAACTGCCGTTTTGACCCCTTTCCCAACATTTTACAGAAAACAATGTTTTCTATATAAAATCTACCCCTACTCTTCTGCTTTTCAAGCAACAAGTCGGATTTCAAATCGGTCTACCAATCTGTAACTAGAGCTATTTTTGTAACCCTTCGCCTGTTTTTCTGGCTTCGGTAAAAAATGTCTGAAGTTAGCAGATTCATTAAATTCAAAACAACTTTCACAAACAACTGCCGTTTTGACCCCTTTCCCAACATTTTACAGAAAACAATGTTTTCTATATAAAATCTACCCCTACTCTTCTGCTTTTCAAGCAACAAGTCGGATTTCAAATCGGGTCTACCAATCTGTAACTAGAGCTATTTTTGTAACACTTCGCCTGTTTTTCTGGCTTCGGTAAAAAATGTCAGAAGTTAGCAGATTCATTCAATTCAAAACAACTTTCACAAACAACTGCCGTTTTGACCCCTTTCCCAACATTTTACAGAAAACAATGTTTTCTATATAAAATCTACCCCTACTCTTCTGCTTTTCAAGCAACAAGTCGGATTTCAAATCGGGTCTACCAATCTGTAGCTAGAGCTATTTTTGTAACCCTTCGCCTGTTTTTCTGGCTTCGGTAAAAAATGTCAGAAGTTAGCAGATTCATTAAATTCAAAACAACTTTCACAAACAACTGCCGTTTTGACCCCTTTCCCAACATTTTACAGAAAACAATGTTTTCTATATAAAATCTACCCCTACTCTTCTGCTTTTCAAGCAACAAGTCGGATTTCAAATCGGGTCTACCAATCTGTAACTAGAGCTATTTTTGTAACCCTTCGCCTGTTTTTCTGGCTTCGGTAAAAAATGTCAGAAGTTAGCAGATTCAGTAAATTCAAAACAACTTTCACAAACAACTGCCGTTTTGACCCCTTTCCCAACATTTTACAGAAAACAATGTTTTCTATATAAAATCTACCCGTACTCTTCTGCTTTTCAAGCAACAAGTCGGATTTCAAATCGGGTCTACCAATCTGTAACTAGAGCTATTTTTGTAACCCTTCGCCTGTTTTTCTGGCTTCGGTAAAAAATGTCAGAAGTTAGCAGATTCATTAAATTCAAAACAACTTTCACAAACAACTGCCGTTTTGACCCCTTTCCCAACATTTTACAGAAAACAATGTTTTCTATATAAAATCTACCCGTACTCTTCTGCTTTTCAAGCAACAAGTCGGATTTCAAATCGGGTCTACCTATCTGTAACTAGAGCTATTTTTGTAACCCTTCGCCTGTTTTTCTGGCTTCGGTAAAAAATGTCAGAAGTTAGCAGATTCATTCAATTCAAAACAACTTTCACAAACAACTGCCGTTTTGACCCCTTTCCCAACATTTTACAGAAAACAATGTTTTCTATATAAAATCTACCCCTACTCTTCTGCTTTTCAAGCAACAAGTCGGATTTGAAATCGGTCTACCAATCTGTAACTAGAGCTATTTTTGTAACCCTTCGCCTGTTTTTCTGGCTTCGGTAAAAAATGTCAGAAGTTAGCAGATTCATTAAATTCAAAACAACTTTCACAAACAACTGCCGTTTTGACCCCTTTCCCAACATTTTACAGAAAACAATGTTTTCTATATAAAATCTACCCCTACTCTTCTGCTTTTCAAGCAACAAGTCGGATTTCAAATCGGGTCTACCAATCTGTAGCTAGAGCTATTTTTGTAACCCTTCGCCTGTTTTTCTGGCTTCGGTAAAAAATGTCAGAAGTTAGCAGATTCATTAAATTCAAAGCAACTTTCACAAACAACTGCCGTTTTGACCCCTTTCCCAACATTTTACAGAAAACAATGTTTTCTATATAAAATCTACCCCTACTCTTCTGCTTTTCAAGCAACAAGTCGGATTTCAAATCGGGTCTACCAATCTGTAGCTAGAGCTATTTTTGTAACCCTTCGCCTGTTTTTCTGGCTTCGGTAAAAAATGTCAGAAGTTAGCAGATTCATTAAATTCAAAGCAACTTTCACAAACAACTGCCGTTTTGACCCCTTTCCCAACATTTTACAGAAAACAATGTTTTCTATATAAAATCTACCCCTACTCTTCTGCTTTTCAAGCAACAAGTCGGATTTCAAATCGGGTCTACCAATCTGTAACTAGAGCTATTTTTGTAACCCTTCGCCTGTTTTTCTGGCTTCGGTAAAAAATGTCAGAAGTTAGCAGATTCATTAAATTCAAAACAACTTTCACAAACAACTGCCGTTTTGACCCCTTTCCCAACATTTTACAGAAAACAATGTTTTCTATATAAAATCTACCCGTACTCTTCTGCTTTTCAAGCAACAAGTCGGATTTCAAATCGGGTCTACCAATCTGTAACTAGAGCTATTTTTGTAACACTTCGCCTGTTTTTCTGGCTTCGGTAAAAAATGTCAGAAGTTAGCAGATTCATTCAATTCAAAACAACTTTCACAAACAACTGCCGTTTTGACCCCTTTCCCAACATTTTACAGAAAACAATGTTTTCTATATAAAATCTACCCGTACTCTTCTGCTTTTCAAGCAACAAGTCGGATTTCAAATCGGGTCTACCAATCTGTAACTAGAGCTATTTTTGTAACCCTTCGCCTGTTTTTCTGGCTTCGGTAAAAAATGTCTGAAGTCAGCAGATTCATTAAATTCAAAACAACTTTCACAAACAACTGCCGTTTTGACCCCTTTCCCAACATTTTACAGAAAACAATGTTTTCTATATAAAATCTACCCCTACTCTTCTGCTTTTCAAGCAACAAGTCGGATTTCAAATCGGGTCTACCAATCTGTAGCTAGAGCTATTTTTGTAACCCTTCGCCTGTTTTTCTGGCTTCGGTAAAAAATGTCAGAAGTTAGCAGATTCATTAAATTCAAAGCAACTTTCACAAACAACTGCCGTTTTGACCCCTTTCCCAACATTTTACAGAAAACAATGTTTTCTATATAAAATCTACCCCTACTCTTCTGCTTTTCAAGCAACAAGTCGGATTTCAAATCGGGTCTACCAATCTGTAACTAGAGCTATTTTTGTAACCCTTCGCCTGTTTTTCTGGCTTCGGTAAAAAATGTCAGAAGTTAGCAGATTCATTAAATTCAAAACAACTTTCACAAACAACTGCCGTTTTGACCCCTTTCCCAACATTTTACAGAAAACAATGTTTTCTATATAAAATCTACCCGTACTCTTCTGCTTTTCAAGCAACAAGTCGGATTTCAAATCGGGTCTACCAATCTGTAACTAGAGCTATTTTTGTAACCCTTCGCCTGTTTTTCTGGCTTCGGTAAAAAATGTCAGAAGTTAGCAGATTCATTCAATTCAAAACAACTTTCACAAACAACTGCCGTTTTGACCCCTTTCCCAACATTTTACAGAAAACAATGTTTTCTATATAAAATCTACCCGTACTCTTCTGCTTTTCAAGCAACAAGTCGGATTTCAAATCGGGTCTACCAATCTGTAACTAGAGCTATTTTTGTAACCCTTCGCCTGTTTTTCTGGCTTCGGTAAAAAATGTCAGAAGTTAGCAGATTCATTAAATTCAAAACAACTTTCACAAACAACTGCCGTTTTGACCCCTTTCCCAACATTTTACAGAAAACAATGTTTTCTATATAAAATCTACCCCTACTCTTCTGCTTTTCAAGCAACAAGTCGGATTTCAAATCGGGGCTACCAATCTGTAACTAGAGCTATTTTTGTAACCCTTCGCCTGTTTTTCTGGCTTCGGTAAAATTTGTCAGAAGTTAGCAGATTCATTAAATTCAAAACAACTTTCACAAACAACTGCCGTTTTGACCCCTTTCCCAACATTTTACAGAAAACAATGTTTTCTATATAAAATCTACCCCTACTCTTCTGCTTTTCAAGCAACAAGTCGGATTTCAAATCGGGTCTACCAATCTGTAACTAGAGCTATTTTTGTAACCCTTCGCCTGTTTTTCTGGCTTCGGTAAAAAATGTCAGAAGTTAGCAGATTCAGTAAATTCAAAACAACTTTCACAAACAACTGCCGTTTTGACCCCTTTCCCAACATTTTACAGAAAACAATGTTTTCTATATAAAATCTACCCGTACTCTTCTGCTTTTCAAGCAACAAGTCGGATTTCAAATCGGGTCTACCAATCTGTAACTAGAGCTATTTTTGTAACCCTTCGCCTGTTTTTCTGGCTTCGGTAAAAAATGTCAGAAGTTAGCAGATTCATTAAATTCAAAACAACTTTCACAAACAACTGCCGTTTTGACCCCTTTCCCAACATTTTACAGAAAACAATGTTTTCTATATAAAATCTACCCCTACTCTTCTGCTTTTCAAGCAACAAGTCGGATTTCAAATCGGGTCTACCAATCTGTAACTAGAGCTATTTTTGTAACCCTTCGCCTGTTTTTCTGGCTTCGGTAAAAAATGTCAGAAGTTAGCAGATTCATTAAATTCAAAACAACTTTCACAAACAACTGCCGTTTTGACCCCTTTCCCAACATTTTACAGAAAACAATGTTTTCTATATAAAATCTACCCGTACTCTTCTGCTTTTCAAGCAACAAGTCGGATTTCAAATCGGGTCTACCTATCTGTAACTAGAGCTATTTTTGTAACCCTTCGCCTGTTTTTCTGGCTTCGGTAAAAAATGTCAGAAGTTAGCAGATTCATTAAATTCAAAACAACTTTCACAAACAACTGCCGTTTTGACCCCTTTCCCAACATTTTACAGAAAACAATGTTTTCTATATAAAATCTACCCCTACTCTTCTGCTTTTCAAGCAACAAGTCGGATTTGAAATCGGTCTACCAATCTGTAACTAGAGCTATTTTTGTAACCCTTCGCCTGTTTTTCTGGCTTCGGTAAAAAATGTCAGAAGTTAGCAGATTCATTAAATTCAAAACAACTTTCACAAACAACTGCCGTTTTGACCCCTTTCCCAACATTTTACAGAAAACAATGTTTTCTATATAAAATCTACCCCTACTCTTCTGCTTTTCAAGCAACAAGTCGGATTTCAAATCGGTCTACCAATCTGTAACTAGAGCTATTTTTGTAACCCTTCGCCTGTTTTTCTGGCTTCGGTAAAAAATGTCTGAAGTTAGCAGATTCATTAAATTCAAAACAACTTTCACAAACAACTGCCGTTTTGACCCCTTTCCCAACATTTTACAGAAAACAATGTTTTCTATATAAAATCTACCCCTACTCTTCTGCTTTTCAAGCAACAAGTCGGATTTCAAATCGGGTCTACCAATCTGTAGCTAGAGCTATTTTTGTAACCCTTCGCCTGTTTTTCTGGCTTCGGTAAAAAATGTCAGAAGTTAGCAGATTCATTAAATTCAAAACAACTTTCACAAACAACTGCCGTTTTTTGACCCCTTTCCCAACATTTTACAGAAAACAATGTTTTCTATATAAAATCTACCCGTACTCTTCTGCTTTTCAAGCAACAAGTCGGATTTCAAATCGGGTCTACCAATCTGTAACTAGAGCTATTTTTGTAACACTTCGCCTGTTTTTCTGGCTTCGGTAAAAAATGTCAGAAGTTAGCAGATTCATTCAATTCAAAACAACTTTCACAAACAACTGCCGTTTTGACCCCTTTCCCAACATTTTACAGAAAACAATGTTTTCTATATAAAATCTACCCGTACTCTTCTGCTTTTCAAGCAACAAGTCGGATTTCAAATCGGGTCTACCAATCTGTAACTAGAGCTATTTTTGTAACCCTTCGCCTGTTTTTCTGGCTTCGGTAAAAAATGTCTGAAGTCAGCAGATTCATTAAATTCAAAACAACTTTCACAAACAACTGCCGTTTTGACCCCTTTCCCAACATTTTACAGAAAACAATGTTTTCTATATAAAATCTACCCCTACTCTTCTGCTTTTCAAGCAACAAGTCGGATTTCAAATCGGGTCTACCAATCTGTAGCTAGAGCTATTTTTGTAACCCTTCGCCTGTTTTTCTGGCTTCGGTAAAAAATGTCAGAAGTTAGCAGATTCATTAAATTCAAAGCAACTTTCACAAACAACTGCCGTTTTGACCCCTTTCCCAACATTTTACAGAAAACAATGTTTTCTATATAAAATCTACCCCTACTCTTCTGCTTTTCAAGCAACAAGTCGGATTTCAAATCGGGTCTACCAATCTGTAACTAGAGCTATTTTTGTAACCCTTCGCCTGTTTTTCTGGCTTCGGTAAAAAATGTCAGAAGTTAGCAGATTCATTAAATTCAAAACAACTTTCACAAACAACTGCCGTTTTGACCCCTTTCCCAACATTTTACAGAAAACAATGTTTTCTATATAAAATCTACCCGTACTCTTCTGCTTTTCAAGCAACAAGTCGGATTTCAAATCGGGTCTACCAATCTGTAACTAGAGCTATTTTTGTAACCCTTCGCCTGTTTTTCTGGCTTCGGTAAAAAATGTCAGAAGTTAGCAGATTCATTCAATTCAAAACAACTTTCACAAACAACTGCCGTTTTGACCCCTTTCCCAACATTTTACAGAAAACAATGTTTTCTATATAAAATCTACCCGTACTCTTCTGCTTTTCAAGCAACAAGTCGGATTTCAAATCGGGTCTACCAATCTGTAACTAGAGCTATTTTTGTAACCCTTCGCCTGTTTTTCTGGCTTCGGTAAAAAATGTCAGAAGTTAGCAGATTCATTAAATTCAAAACAACTTTCACAAACAACTGCCGTTTTGACCCCTTTCCCAACATTTTACAGAAAACAATGTTTTCTATATAAAATCTACCCCTACTCTTCTGCTTTTCAAGCAACAAGTCGGATTTCAAATCGGGGCTACCAATCTGTAACTAGAGCTATTTTTGTAACCCTTCGCCTGTTTTTCTGGCTTCGGTAAAATTTGTCAGAAGTTAGCAGATTCATTAAATTCAAAACAACTTTCACAAACAACTGCCGTTTTGACCCCTTTCCCAACATTTTACAGAAAACAATGTTTTCTATATAAAATCTACCCCTACTCTTCTGCTTTTCAAGCAACAAGTCGGATTTCAAATCGGGTCTACCAATCTGTAACTAGAGCTATTTTTGTAACCCTTCGCCTGTTTTTCTGGCTTCGGTAAAAAATGTCAGAAGTTAGCAGATTCAGTAAATTCAAAACAACTTTCACAAACAACTGCCGTTTTGACCCCTTTCCCAACATTTTACAGAAAACAATGTTTTCTATATAAAATCTACCCGTACTCTTCTGCTTTTCAAGCAACAAGTCGGATTTCAAATCGGGTCTACCAATCTGTAACTAGAGCTATTTTTGTAACCCTTCGCCTGTTTTTCTGGCTTCGGTAAAAAATGTCAGAAGTTAGCAGATTCATTAAATTCAAAACAACTTTCACAAACAACTGCCGTTTTGACCCCTTTCCCAACATTTTACAGAAAACAATGTTTTCTATATAAAATCTACCCCTACTCTTCTGCTTTTCAAGCAACAAGTCGGATTTCAAATCGGGTCTACCAATCTGTAACTAGAGCTATTTTTGTAACCCTTCGCCTGTTTTTCTGGCTTCGGTAAAAAATGTCAGAAGTTAGCAGATTCATTAAATTCAAAACAACTTTCACAAACAACTGCCGTTTTGACCCCTTTCCCAACATTTTACAGAAAACAATGTTTTCTATATAAAATCTACCCCTACTCTTCTGCTTTTCAAGCAACAAGTCGGATTTCAAATCGGGTCTACCAATCTGTAGCTAGAGCTATTTTTGTAACCCTTCGCCTGTTTTTCTGGCTTCGGTAAAAAATGTCAGAAGTTAGCAGATTCATTAAATTCAAAACAACTTTCACAAACAACTGCCGTTTTTTGACCCCTTTCCCAACATTTTACAGAAAACAATGTTTTCTATATAAAATCTACCCGTACTCTTCTGCTTTTCAAGCAACAAGTCGGATTTCAAATCGGGTCTACCAATCTGTAACTAGAGCTATTTTTGTAACCCTTCGCCTGTTTTTCTGGCTTCGGTAAAAAATGTCAGAAGTTAGCAGATTCATTCAATTCAAAACAACTTTCACAAACAACTGCCGTTTTGACCCCTTTCCCAACATTTTACAGAAAACAATGTTTTCTATATAAAATCTACCCGTACTCTTCTGCTTTTCAAGCAACAAGTCGGATTTCAAATCGGGTCTACCAATCTGTAACTAGAGCTATTTTTGTAACCCTTCGCCTGTTTTTCTGGCTTCGGTAAAAAATGTCAGAAGTTAGCAGATTCATTCAATTCAAAACAACTTTCACAAACAACTGCCGTTTTGACCCCTTTCCCAACATTTTACAGAAAACAATGTTTTCTATATAAAATCTACCCGTACTCTTCTGCTTTTCAAGCAACAAGTCGGATTTCAAATCGGGTCTACCAATCTGTAACTAGAGCTATTTTTGTAACCCTTCGCCTGTTTTTCTGGCTTCGGTAAAAAATGTCAGAAGTTAGCAGATTCATTAAATTCAAAACAACTTTCACAAACAACTGCCGTTTTGACCCCTTTCCCAACATTTTACAGAAAACAATGTTTTCTATATAAAATCTACCCGTACTCTTCTGCTTTTCAAGCAACAAGTCGGATTTCAAATCGGGTCTACCTATCTGTAACTAGAGCTATTTTTGTAACCCTTCGCCTGTTTTTCTGGCTTCGGTAAAAAATGTCAGAAGTTAGCAGATTCATTAAATTCAAAACAACTTTCACAAACAACTGCCGTTTTGACCCCTTTCCCAACATTTTACAGAAAACAATGTTTTCTATATAAAATCTACCCCTACTCTTCTGCTTTTCAAGCAACAAGTCGGATTTCAAATCGGGTCTACCAATCTGTAACTAGAGCTATTTTTGTAACCCTTCGCCTGTTTTTCTGGCTTCGGTAAAAAATGTCAGAAGTTAGCAGATTCATTAAATTCAAAACAACTTTCACAAACAACTGCCGTTTTGACCCCTTTCCCAACATTTTACAGAAAACAATGTTTTCTATATAAAATCTACCCGTACTCTTCTGCTTTTCAAGCAACAAGTCGGATTTCAAATCGGGTCTACCAATCTGTAACTAGAGCTATTTTTGTAACCCTTCGCCTGTTTTTCTGGCTTCGGTAAAAAATGTCAGAAGTTAGCAGATTCATTAAATTCAAAACAACTTTCACAAACAACTGCCGTTTTGACCCCTTTCCCAACATTTTACAGAAAACAATGTTTTCTATATAAAATCTACCCCTACTCTTCTGCTTTTCAAGCAACAAGTCGGATTTCAAATCGGGTCTACCAATCTGTAGCTAGAGCTATTTTTGTAACCCTTCGCCTGTTTTTCTGGCTTCGGTAAAAAATGTCAGAAGTTAGCAGATTCATTAAATTCAAAACAACTTTCACAAACAACTGCCGTTTTTTGACCCCTTTCCCAACATTTTACAGAAAACAATGTTTTCTATATAAAATCTACCCGTACTCTTCTGCTTTTCAAGCAACAAGTCGGATTTCAAATCGGGTCTACCAATCTGTAACTAGAGCTATTTTTGTAACACTTCGCCTGTTTTTCTGGCTTCGGTAAAAAATGTCAGAAGTTAGCAGATTCATTCAATTCAAAACAACTTTCACAAACAACTGCCGTTTTGACCCCTTTCCCAACATTTTACAGAAAACAATGTTTTCTATATAAAATCTACCCCTACTCTTCTGCTTTTCAAGCAACAAGTCGGATTTCAAATCGGGTCTACCAATCTGTAGCTAGAGCTATTTTTGTAACCCTTCGCCTGTTTTTCTGGCTTCGGTAAAAAATGTCAGAAGTTAGCAGATTCATTAAATTCAAAGCAACTTTCACAAACAACTGCCGTTTTGACCCCTTTCCCAACATTTTACAGAAAACAATGTTTTCTATATAAAATCTACCCCTACTCTTCTGCTTTTCAAGCAACAAGTCGGATTTCAAATCGGGTCTACCAATCTGTAACTAGAGCTATTTTTGTAACCCTTCGCCTGTTTTTCTGGCTTCGGTAAAAAATGTCAGAAGTTAGCAGATTCATTAAATTCAAAACAACTTTCACAAACAACTGCCGTTTTGACCCCTTTCCCAACATTTTACAGAAAACAATGTTTTCTATATAAAATCTACCCGTACTCTTCTGCTTTTCAAGCAACAAGTCGGATTTCAAATCGGGTCTACCAATCTGTAACTAGAGCTATTTTTGTAACCCTTCGCCTGTTTTTCTGGCTTCGGTAAAAAATGTCAGAAGTTAGCAGATTCATTCAATTCAAAACAACTTTCACAAACAACTGCCGTTTTGACCCCTTTCCCAACATTTTACAGAAAACAATGTTTTCTATATAAAATCTACCCGTACTCTTCTGCTTTTCAAGCAACAAGTCGGATTTCAAATCGGGTCTACCAATCTGTAACTAGAGCTATTTTTGTAACCCTTCGCCTGTTTTTCTGGCTTCGGTAAAAAATGTCAGAAGTTAGCAGATTCATTAAATTCAAAACAACTTTCACAAACAACTGCCGTTTTGACCCCTTTCCCAACATTTTACAGAAAACAATGTTTTCTATATAAAATCTACCCCTACTCTTCTGCTTTTCAAGCAACAAGTCGGATTTCAAATCGGGGCTACCAATCTGTAACTAGAGCTATTTTTGTAACCCTTCGCCTGTTTTTCTGGCTTCGGTAAAAAATGTCAGAAGTTAGCAGATTCATTAAATTCAAAACAACTTTCACAAACAACTGCCGTTTTGACCCCTTTCCCAACATTTTACAGAAAACAATGTTTTCTATATAAAATCTACCCCTACTCTTCTGCTTTTCAAGCAACAAGTCGGATTTCAAATCGGGTCTACCAATCTGTAACTAGAGCTATTTTTGTAACCCTTCGCCTGTTTTTCTGGCTTCGGTAAAAAATGTCAGAAGTTAGCAGATTCATTAAATTCAAAACAACTTTCACAAACAACTGCCGTTTTGACCCCTTTCCCAACATTTTACAGAAAACAATGTTTTCTATATAAAATCTACCCGTACTCTTCTGCTTTTCAAGCAACAAGTCGGATTTCAAATCGGGTCTACCAATCTGTAACTAGAGCTATTTTTGTAACCTTTCGCCTGTTTTTCTGGCTTCGGTAAAAAATGTCAGAAGTTAGCAGATTCATTAAATTCAAAACAACTTTCACAAACAACTGCCGTTTTGACCCCTTTCCCAACATTTTACAGAAAACAATGTTTTCTATATAAAATCTACCCCTACTCTTCTGCTTTTCAAGCAACAAGTCGGATTTGAAATCGGTCTACCAATCTGTAACTAGAGCTATTTTTGTAACCCTTCGCCTGTTTTTCTGGCTTCGGTAAAAAATGTCAGAAGTTAGCAGATTCATTAAATTCAAAACAACTTTCACAAACAACTGCCGTTTTGACCCCTTTCCCAACATTTTACAGAAAACAATGTTTTCTATATAAAATCTACCCGTACTCTTCTGCTTTTCAAGCAACAAGTCGGATTTCAAATCGGTCTACCAATCTGTAACTAGAGCTATTTTTGTAACCCTTCGCCTGTTTTTCTGGCTTCGGTAAAAAATGTCTGAAGTTAGCAGATTCATTAAATTCAAAACAACTTTCACAAACAACTGCCGTTTTGACCCCTTTCCCAACATTTTACAGAAAACAATGTTTTCTATATAAAATCTACCCGTACTCTTCTGCTTTTCAAGCAACAAGTCGGATTTCAAATCGGGTCTACCAATCTGTAGCTAGAGCTATTTTTGTAACCCTTCGCCTGTTTTTCTGGCTTCGGTAAAAAATGTCAGAAGTTAGCAGATTCATTAAATTCAAAACAACTTTCACAAACAACTGCCGTTTTTTGACCCCTTTCCCAACATTTTACAGAAAACAATGTTTTCTATATAAAATCTACCCGTACTCTTCTGCTTTTCAAGCAACAAGTCGGATTTCAAATCGGGGCTACCAATCTGTAACTAGAGCTATTTTTGTAACACTTCGCCTGTTTTTCTGGCTTCGGTAAAAAATGTCAGAAGTTAGCAGATTCATTAAATTCAAAACAACTTTCACAAACAACTGCCGTTTTGACCCCTTTCCCAACATTTTACAGAAAACAATGTTTTCTATATAAAATCTACCCGTACTCTTCTGCTTTTCAAGCAACAAGTCGGATTTCAAATCGGGTCTACCAATCTGTAACTAGAGCTATTTTTGTAACCCTTCGCCTGTTTTTCTGGCTTCGGTAAAAAATGTCAGAAGTTAGCAGATTCAGTAAATTCAAAACAACTTTCACAAACAACTGCCGTTTTGACCCCTTTCCCAACATTTTACAGAAAACAATGTTTTCTATATAAAATCTACCCGTACTCTTCTGCTTTTCAAGCAACAAGTCGGATTTCAAATCGGGTCTACCAATCTGTAACTAGAGCTATTTTTGTAACCCTTCGCCTGTTTTTCTGGCTTCGGTAAAAAATGTCAGAAGTTAGCAGATTCATTAAATTCAAAACAACTTTCACAAACAACTGCCGTTTTGACCCCTTTCCCAACATTTTACAGAAAACAATGTTTTCTATATAAAATCTACCCCTACTCTTCTGCTTTTCAAGCAACAAGTCGGATTTCAAATCGGGTCTACCAATCTGTAACTAGAGCTATTTTTGTAACCCTTCGCCTGTTTTTCTGGCTTCGGTAAAAAATGTCAGAAGTTAGCAGATTCATTAAATTCAAAACAACTTTCACAAACAACTGCCGTTTTGACCCCTTTCCCAACATTTTACAGAAAACAATGTTTTCTATATAAAATCTACCCGTACTCTTCTGCTTTTCAAGCAACAAGTCGGATTTCAAATCGGGTCTACCTATCTGTAACTAGAGCTATTTTTGTAACCCTTCGCCTGTTTTTCTGGCTTCGGTAAAAAATGTCAGAAGTTAGCAGATTCATTAAATTCAAAACAACTTTCACAAACAACTGCCGTTTTGACCCCTTTCCCAACATTTTACAGAAAACAATGTTTTCTATATAAAATCTACCCCTACTCTTCTGCTTTTCAAGCAACAAGTCGGATTTGAAATCGGTCTACCAATCTGTAACTAGAGCTATTTTTGTAACCCTTCGCCTGTTTTTCTGGCTTCGGTAAAAAATGTCAGAAGTTAGCAGATTCATTAAATTCAAAACAACTTTCACAAACAACTGCCGTTTTGACCCCTTTCCCAACATTTTACAGAAAACAATGTTTTCTATATAAAATCTACCCCTACTCTTCTGCTTTTCAAGCAACAAGTCGGATTTCAAATCGGTCTACCAATCTGTAACTAGAGCTATTTTTGTAACCCTTCGCCTGTTTTTCTGGCTTCGGTAAAAAATGTCTGAAGTTAGCAGATTCATTAAATTCAAAACAACTTTCACAAACAACTGCCGTTTTGACCCCTTTCCCAACATTTTACAGAAAACAATGTTTTCTATATAAAATCTACCCCTACTCTTCTGCTTTTCAAGCAACAAGTCGGATTTCAAATCGGGTCTACCAATCTGTAGCTAGAGCTATTTTTGTAACCCTTCGCCTGTTTTTCTGGCTTCGGTAAAAAATGTCAGAAGTTAGCAGATTCATTAAATTCAAAACAACTTTCACAAACAACTGCCGTTTTTTGACCCCTTTCCCAACATTTTACAGAAAACAATGTTTTCTATATAAAATCTACCCGTACTCTTCTGCTTTTCAAGCAACAAGTCGGATTTCAAATCGGGTCTACCAATCTGTAACTAGAGCTATTTTTGTAACCCTTCGCCTGTTTTTCTGGCTTCGGTAAAAAATGTCAGAAGTTAGCAGATTCATTCAATTCAAAACAACTTTCACAAACAACTGCCGTTTTGACCCCTTTCCCAACATTTTACAGAAAACAATGTTTTCTATATAAAATCTACCCGTACTCTTCTGCTTTTCAAGCAACAAGTCGGATTTCAAATCGGGTCTACCAATCTGTAACTAGAGCTATTTTTGTAACCCTTCGCCTGTTTTTCTGGCTTCGGTAAAAAATGTCAGAAGTTAGCAGATTCATTCAATTCAAAACAACTTTCACAAACAACTGCCGTTTTGACCCCTTTCCCAACATTTTACAGAAAACAATGTTTTCTATATAAAATCTACCCGTACTCTTCTGCTTTTCAAGCAACAAGTCGGATTTCAAATCGGGTCTACCAATCTGTAACTAGAGCTATTTTTGTAACCCTTCGCCTGTTTTTCTGGCTTCGGTAAAAAATGTCAGAAGTTAGCAGATTCATTAAATTCAAAACAACTTTCACAAACAACTGCCGTTTTGACCCCTTTCCCAACATTTTACAGAAAACAATGTTTTCTATATAAAATCTACCCGTACTCTTCTGCTTTTCAAGCAACAAGTCGGATTTCAAATCGGGTCTACCTATCTGTAACTAGAGCTATTTTTGTAACCCTTCGCCTGTTTTTCTGGCTTCGGTAAAAAATGTCAGAAGTTAGCAGATTCATTAAATTCAAAACAACTTTCACAAACAACTGCCGTTTTGACCCCTTTCCCAACATTTTACAGAAAACAATGTTTTCTATATAAAATCTACCCCTACTCTTCTGCTTTTCAAGCAACAAGTCGGATTTGAAATCGGTCTACCAATCTGTAACTAGAGCTATTTTTGTAACCCTTCGCCTGTTTTTCTGGCTTCGGTAAAAAATGTCAGAAGTTAGCAGATTCATTAAATTCAAAACAACTTTCACAAACAACTGCCGTTTTGACCCCTTTCCCAACATTTTACAGAAAACAATGTTTTCTATATAAAATCTACCCCTACTCTTCTGCTTTTCAAGCAACAAGTCGGATTTCAAATCGGTCTACCAATCTGTAACTAGAGCTATTTTTGTAACCCTTCGCCTGTTTTTCTGGCTTCGGTAAAAAATGTCTGAAGTTAGCAGATTCATTAAATTCAAAACAACTTTCACAAACAACTGCCGTTTTGACCCCTTTCCCAACATTTTACAGAAAACAATGTTTTCTATATAAAATCTACCCCTACTCTTCTGCTTTTCAAGCAACAAGTCGGATTTCAAATCGGGTCTACCAATCTGTAGCTAGAGCTATTTTTGTAACCCTTCGCCTGTTTTTCTGGCTTCGGTAAAAAATGTCAGAAGTTAGCAGATTCATTAAATTCAAAACAACTTTCACAAACAACTGCCGTTTTTTGACCCCTTTCCCAACATTTTACAGAAAACAATGTTTTCTATATAAAATCTACCCGTACTCTTCTGCTTTTCAAGCAACAAGTCGGATTTCAAATCGGGTCTACCAATCTGTAACTAGAGCTATTTTTGTAACCCTTCGCCTGTTTTTCTGGCTTCGGTAAAAAATGTCAGAAGTTAGCAGATTCATTCAATTCAAAACAACTTTCACAAACAACTGCCGTTTTGACCCCTTTCCCAACATTTTACAGAAAACAATGTTTTCTATATAAAATCTACCCGTACTCTTCTGCTTTTCAAGCAACAAGTCGGATTTCAAATCGGGTCTACCAATCTGTAACTAGAGCTATTTTTGTAACCCTTCGCCTGTTTTTCTGGCTTCGGTAAAAAATGTCAGAAGTTAGCAGATTCATTCAATTCAAAACAACTTTCACAAACAACTGCCGTTTTGACCCCTTTCCCAACATTTTACAGAAAACAATGTTTTCTATATAAAATCTACCCGTACTCTTCTGCTTTTCAAGCAACAAGTCGGATTTCAAATCGGGTCTACCAATCTGTAACTAGAGCTATTTTTGTAACCCTTCGCCTGTTTTTCTGGCTTCGGTAAAAAATGTCAGAAGTTAGCAGATTCATTAAATTCAAAACAACTTTCACAAACAACTGCCGTTTTGACCCCTTTCCCAACATTTTACAGAAAACAATGTTTTCTATATAAAATCTACCCGTACTCTTCTGCTTTTCAAGCAACAAGTCGGATTTCAAATCGGGTCTACCTATCTGTAACTAGAGCTATTTTTGTAACCCTTCGCCTGTTTTTCTGGCTTCGGTAAAAAATGTCAGAAGTTAGCAGATTCATTAAATTCAAAACAACTTTCACAAACAACTGCCGTTTTGACCCCTTTCCCAACATTTTACAGAAAACAATGTTTTCTATATAAAATCTACCCCTACTCTTCTGCTTTTCAAGCAACAAGTCGGATTTCAAATCGGGTCTACCAATCTGTAACTAGAGCTATTTTTGTAACCCTTCGCCTGTTTTTCTGGCTTCGGTAAAAAATGTCAGAAGTTAGCAGATTCATTAAATTCAAAACAACTTTCACAAACAACTGCCGTTTTGACCCCTTTCCCAACATTTTACAGAAAACAATGTTTTCTATATAAAATCTACCCGTACTCTTCTGCTTTTCAAGCAACAAGTCGGATTTCAAATCGGGTCTACCTATCTGTAACTAGAGCTATTTTTGTAACCCTTCGCCTGTTTTTCTGGCTTCGGTAAAAAATGTCAGAAGTTAGCAGATTCATTAAATTCAAAACAACTTTCACAAACAACTGCCGTTTTGACCCCTTTCCCAACATTTTACAGAAAACAATGTTTTCTATATAAAATCTACCCCTACTCTTCTGCTTTTCAAGCAACAAGTCGGATTTCAAATCGGGTCTACCAATCTGTAGCTAGAGCTATTTTTGTAACCCTTCGCCTGTTTTTCTGGCTTCGGTAAAAAATGTCAGAAGTTAGCAGATTCATTAAATTCAAAACAACTTTCACAAACAACTGCCGTTTTTTGACCCCTTTCCCAACATTTTACAGAAAACAATGTTTTCTATATAAAATCTACCCGTACTCTTCTGCTTTTCAAGCAACAAGTCGGATTTCAAATCGGGTCTACCAATCTGTAACTAGAGCTATTTTTGTAACCCTTCGCCTGTTTTTCTGGCTTCGGTAAAAAATGTCAGAAGTTAGCAGATTCATTCAATTCAAAACAACTTTCACAAACAACTGCCGTTTTGACCCCTTTCCCAACATTTTACAGAAAACAATGTTTTCTATATAAAATCTACCCGTACTCTTCTGCTTTTCAAGCAACAAGTCGGATTTCAAATCGGGTCTACCAATCTGTAACTAGAGCTATTTTTGTAACCCTTCGCCTGTTTTTCTGGCTTCGGTAAAAAATGTCAGAAGTTAGCAGATTCATTAAATTCAAAACAACTTTCACAAACAACTGCCGTTTTGACCCCTTTCCCAACATTTTACAGAAAACAATGTTTTCTATATAAAATCTACCCCTACTCTTCTGCTTTTCAAGCAACAAGTCGGATTTCAAATCGGGTCTACCAATCTGTAACTAGAGCTATTTTTGTAACCCTTCGCCTGTTTTTCTGGCTTCGGTAAAAAATGTCAGAAGTTAGCAGATTCATTAAATTCAAAACAACTTTCACAAACAACTGCCGTTTTGACCCCTTTCCCAACATTTTACAGAAAACAATGTTTTCTATATAAAATCTACCCCTACTCTTCTGCTTTTCAAGCAACAAGTCGGATTTCAAATCGGGTCTACCAATCTGTAAGTAGAGCTATTTTTGTAACCCTTCGCCTGTTTTTCTGGCTTCGGTAAAAAATGTCAGAAGTTAGCAGATTCATTAAATTCAAAACAACTTTCACAAACAACTGCCGTTTTGACCCCTTTCCCAACATTTTACAGAAAACAATGTTTTCTATATAAAATCTACCCCTACTCTTCTGCTTTTCAAGCAACAAGTCGGATTTCAAATCGGGTCTACCAATCTGTAACTAGAGCTATTTTTGTAACCCTTCGCCTGTTTTTCTGGCTTCGGTAAAAAATGTCAGAAGTTAGCAGATTCATTAAATTCAAAACAACTTTCACAAACAACTGCCGTTTTGACCCCTTTCCCAACATTTTACAGAAAACAATGTTTTCTATATAAAATCTACCCCTACTCTTCTGCTTTTCAAGCAACAAGTCGGATTTCAAATCGGGTCTACCAATCTGTAACTAGAGCTATTTTTGTAACCCTTCGCCTGTTTTTCTGGCTTCGGTAAAAAATGTCAGAAGTTAGCAGATTCATTAAATTCAAAACAACTTTCACAAACAACTGCCGTTTTGACCCCTTTCCCAACATTTTACAGAAAACAATGTTTTCTATATAAAATCTACCCCTACTCTTCTGCTTTTCAAGCAACAAGTCGGATTTCAAATCGGGTCTACCAATCTGTAACTAGAGCTATTTTTGTAACCCTTCGCCTGTTTTTCTGGCTTCGGTAAAAAATGTCAGAAGTTAGCAGATTCATTCAATTCAAAACAACTTTCACAAACAACTGCCGTTTTGACCCCTTTCCCAACATTTTACAGAAAACAATGTTTTCTATATAAAATCTACCCGTACTCTTCTGCTTTTCAAGCAACAAGTCGGATTTCAAATCGGGTCTACCAATCTGTAACTAGAGCTATTTTTGTAACCCTTCGCCTGTTTTTCTGGCTTCGGTAAAAAATGTCAGAAGTTAGCAGATTCATTAAATTCAAAACAACTTTCACAAACAACTGCCGTTTTGACCCCTTTCCCAACATTTTACAGAAAACAATGTTTTCTATATAAAATCTACCCGTACTCTTCTGCTTTTCAAGCAACAAGTCGGATTTCAAATCGGGTCTACCAATCTGTAACTAGAGCTATTTTTGTAACCCTTCGCCTGTTTTTCTGGCTTCGGTAAAAAATGTCAGAAGTTAGCAGATTCATTCAATTCAAAACAACTTTCACAAACAACTGCCGTTTTGACCCCTTTCCCAACATTTTACAGAAAACAATGTTTTCTATATAAAATCTACCCCTACTCTTCTGCTTTTCAAGCAACAAGTCGGATTTCAAATTGTTCTACCAATCTGTAACTAGAGCTATTTTTGTAACCCTTCGCCTGTTTTTCTGGCTTCGGTAAAAAATGTCAGAAGTTAGCAGATTCATTAAATTCAAAACAACTTTCACAAACAACTGCCGTTTTGACCCCTTTCCCAACATTTTACAGAAAACAATGTTTTCTATATAAAATCTACCCGTACTCTTCTGCTTTTCAAGCAACAAGTCGGATTTCAAATCGGGTCTACCAATCTGTAACTAGAGCTATTTTTGTAACCCTTCGCCTGTTTTTCTGGCTTCGGTAAAAAATGTCAGAAGTTAGCAGATTCATTCAATTCAAAACAACTTTCACAAACAACTGCCGTTTTGACCCCTTTCCCAACATTTTACAGAAAACAATGTTTTCTATATAAAATCTACCCCTACTCTTCTGCTTTTCAAGCAACAAGTCGGATTTCAAATTGGGTCTACCAATCTGTAACTAGAGCTATTTTTGTAACCCTTCGCCTGTTTTTCTGGCTTCGGTAAAAAATGTCAGAAGTTAGCAGATTCATTAAATTCAAAACAACTTTCACAAACAACTGCCGTTTTGACCCCTTTCCCAACATTTTACAGAAAACAATGTTTTCTATATAAAATCTACCCCTACTCTTCTGCTTTTCAAGCAACAAGTCGGATTTCAAATCGGGTCTACCAATCTGTAGCTAGAGCTATTTTTGTAACCCTTCGCCTGTTTTTCTGGCTTCGATAAAAAATGTCAGAAGTTAGCAGATTCATTAAATTCAAAACAACTTTCACAAACAACTGCCGTTTCGACCCCTTTCCCAACATTTTACAGAAAACAATGTTTTCTATATAAAATCTACCCCTACTCTTCTGCTTTTCAAGCAACAAGTCGGATTTCAAATCGGGTCTACCAATCTGTAACTAGAGCTATTTTTGTAACCCTTCGCCTGTTTTTCTGGCTTCGGTAAAAAATGTCAGAAGTTAGCAGATTCATTAAATTCAAAACAACTTTCACAAACAACTGCCGTTTTGACCCCTTTCCCAACATTTTACAGAAAACAATGTTTTCTATATAAAATCTACCCGTACTCTTCTGCTTTTCAAGCAACAAGTCGGATTTCAAATCGGGTCTACCAATCTGTAACTAGAGCTATTTTTGTAACCCTTCGCCTGTTTTTCTGGCTTCGGTAAAAAATGTCAGAAGTTAGCAGATTCATTAAATTCAAAACAACTTTCACAAACAACTGCCGTTTTGACCCCTTTCCCAACATTTTACAGAAAACAATGTTTTCTATATAAAATCTACCCCTACTCTTCTGCTTTTCAAGCAACAAGTCGGATTTCAAATCGGGTCTACCAATCTGTAACTAGAGCTATTTTTGTAACACTTCGCCTGTTTTTCTGGCTTCGGTAAAAAATGTCAGAAGTTAGCAGATTCATTCAATTCAAAACAACTTTCACAAACAACTGCCGTTTTGACCCCTTTCCCAACATTTTACAGAAAACAATGTTTTCTATATAAAATCTACCCCTACTCTTCTGCTTTTCAAGCAACAAGTCGGATTTCAAATCGGGTCTACCAATCTGTAGCTAGAGCTATTTTTGTAACCCTTCGCCTGTTTTTCTGGCTTCGGTAAAAAATGTCAGAAGTTAGCAGATTCATTAAATTCAAAACAACTTTCACAAACAACTGCCGTTTTGACCCCTTTCCCAACATTTTACAGAAAACAATGTTTTCTATATAAAATCTACCCCTACTCTTCTGCTTTTCAAGCAACAAGTCGGATTTCAAATCGGGTCTACCAATCTGTAACTAGAGCTATTTTTGTAACCCTTCGCCTGTTTTTCTGGCTTCGGTAAAAAATGTCAGAAGTTAGCAGATTCATTAAATTCAAAACAACTTTCACAAACAACTGCCGTTTTGACCCCTTTCCCAACATTTTACAGAAAACAATGTTTTCTATATAAAATCTACCCGTACTCTTCTGCTTTTCAAGCAACAAGTCGGATTTCAAATCGGGTCTACCAATCTGTAACTAGAGCTATTTTTGTAACCCTTCGCCTGTTTTTCTGGCTTCGGTAAAAAATGTCAGAAGTTAGCAGATTCATTAAATTCAAAACAACTTTCACAAACAACTGCCGTTTTGACCCCTTTCCCAACATTTTACAGAAAACAATGTTTTCTATATAAAATCTACCCCTACTCTTCTGCTTTTCAAGCAACAAGTCGGATTTCAAATCGGTCTACCAATCTGTAACTAGAGCTATTTTTGTAACCCTTCGCCTGTTTTTCTGGCTTCGGTAAAAAATGTCAGAAGTTAGCAGATTCATTAAATTCAAAACAACTTTCACAAACAACTGCCGTTTTGACCCCTTTCCCAACATTTTACAGAAAACAATGTTTTCTATATAAAATCTACCCCTACTCTTCTGCTTTTCAAGCAACAAGTCGGATTTCAAATCGGTCTACCAATCTGTAACTAGAGCTATTTTTGTAACCCTTCGCCTGTTTTTCTGGCTTCGGTAAAAAATGTCTGAAGTTAGCAGATTCATTAAATTCAAAACAACTTTCACAAACAACTGACGTTTTGACCCCTTTCCCAACATTTTACAGAAAACAATGTTTTCTATATAAAATCTACCCCTACTCTTCTGCTTTTCAAGCAACAAGTCGGATTTCAAATCGGTCTACCAATCTGTAACTAGAGCTATTTTTGTAACCCTTCGCCTGTTTTTCTGGCTTCGGTAAAAAATGTCAGAAGTTAGCAGATTCATTAAATTCAAAACAACTTTCACAAACAACTGCCGTTTTGACCCCTTTCCCAACATTTTACAGAAAACAATGTTTTCTATATAAAATCTACCCCTACTCTTCTGCTTTTCAAGCAACAAGTCGGATTTCAAATTGGGTCTACCAATCTGTAACTAGAGCTATTTTTGTAACCCTTCGCCTGTTTTTCTGGCTTCGGTAAAAAATGTCAGAAGTTAGCAGATTCATTAAATTCCAAACAACTTTCACAAACAACTGCCGTTTTGACCCCTTTCCCAACATTTTACAGAAAACAATGTTTTCTATATAAAATCTACCCCTACTCTTCTGCTTTTCAAGCAACAAGTCGGATTTCAAATCGGTCTACCAATCTGTAACTAGAGCTATTTTTGTAACCCTTCGCCTGTTTTTCTGGCTTCGGTAAAAAATGTCTGAAGTTAGCAGATTCATTAAATTCAAAACAACTTTCACAAACAACTGCCGTTTTGACCCCTTTCCCAACATTTTACAGAAAACAATGTTTTCTATATAAAATCTACCCCTACTCTTCTGCTTTTCAAGCAACAAGTCGGATTTCAAATCGGGTCTACCAATCTGTAACTAGAGCTATTTTTGTAACACTTCGCCTGTTTTTCTGGCTTCGGTAAAAAATGTCAGAAGTTAGCAGATTCATTAAATTCAAAACAACTTTCACAAACAACTGCCGTTTTGACCCCTTTCCCAACATTTTACAGAAAACAATGTTTTCTATATAAAATCTACCCCTACTCTTCTGCTTTTCAAGCAACAAGTCGGATTTCAAATCGGGTCTACCAATCTGTAGCTAGAGCTATTTTTGTAACCCTTCGCCTGTTTTTCTGGCTTCGGTAAAAAATGTCAGAAGTTAGCAGATTCATTAAATTCAAAACAACTTTCACAAACAACTGCCGTTTTGACCCCTTTCCCAACATTTTACAGAAAACAATGTTTTCTATATAAAATCTACCCCTACTCTTCTGCTTTTCAAGCAACAAGTCGGATTTCAAATCGGGTCTACCAATCTGTAACTAGAGCTATTTTTGTAACCCTTCGCCTGTTTTTCTGGCTTCGGTAAAAAATGTCAGAAGTTAGCAGATTCATTAAATTCAAAACAACTTTCACAAACAACTGCCGTTTTGACCCCTTTCCCAACATTTTACAGAAAACAATGTTTTCTATATAAAATCTACCCCTACTCTTCTGCTTTTCAAGCAACAAGTCGGATTTCAAATCGGGTCTACCAATCTGTAACTAGAGCTATTTTTGTAACCCTTCGCCTGTTTTTCTGGCTTCGGTAAAAAATGTCAGAAGTTAGCAGATTCATTCAATTCAAAACAACTTTCACAAACAACTGCCGTTTTGACCCCTTTCCCAACATTTTACAGAAAACAATGTTTTCTATATAAAATCTACCCGTACTCTTCTGCTTTTCAAGCAACAAGTCGGATTTCAAATCGGGTCTACCAATCTGTAACTAGAGCTATTTTTGTAACCCTTCGCCTGTTTTTCTGGCTTCGGTAAAAAATGTCTGAAGTTAGCAGATTCATTAAATTCAAAACAACTTTCACAAACAACTGCCGTTTTGACCCCTTTCCCAACATTTTACAGAAAACAATGTTTTCTATATAAAATCTACCCCTACTCTTCTGCTTTTCAAGCAACAAGTCGGATTTCAAATCGGTCTACCAATCTGTAACTAGAGCTATTTTTGTAACCCTTCGCCTGTTTTTCTGGCTTCGGTAAAAAATGTCTGAAGTTAGCAGATTCATTAAATTCAAAACAACTTTCACAAACAACTGCCGTTTTGACCCCTTTCCCAACATTTTACTTTTCTATATAAAATCTACCCCTACTCTTCTGCTTTTCAAGCAACAAGTCGGATTTCAAATCGGGTCTACCAATCTGTAACTAGAGCTATTTTTGTAACACTTCGCCTGTTTTTCTGGCTTCGGTAAAAAATGTCAGAAGTTAGCAGATTCATTAAATTCAAAACAATTTTCACAAACAACTGCCGTTTTGACCCCTTTCCCAACATTTTACAGAAAACAATGTTTTCTATATAAAATCTACCCCTACTCTTCTGCTTTTCAAGCAACAAGTCGGATTTCAAATCGGGTCTACCAATCTGTAGCTAGAGCTATTTTTGTAACCCTTCGCCTGTTTTTCTGGCTTCGGTAAAAAATGTCAGAAGTTAGCAGATTCATTAAATTCAAAACAACTTTCACAAACAACTGCCGTTTTGACCCCTTTCCCAACATTTTACAGAAAACAATGTTTTCTATATAAAATCTACCCCTACTCTTCTGCTTTTCAAGCAACAAGTCGGATTTCAAATCGGGTCTACCAATCTGTAACTAGAGCTATTTTTGTAACCCTTCGCCTGTTTTTCTGGCTTCGGTAAAAAATGTCAGAAGTTAGCAGATTCATTAAATTCAAAACAACTTTCACAAACAACTGACGTTTTGACCCCTTTCCCAACATTTTACAGAAAACAATGTTTTCTATATAAAATCTACCCCTACTCTTCTGCTTTTCAAGCAACAAGTCGGATTTCAAATCGGGTCTACCAATCTGTAACTAGAGCTATTTTTGTAACCCTTCGCCTGTTTTTCTGGCTTCGGTAAAAAATGTCAGAAGTTAGCAGATTCATTCAATTCAAAACAACTTTCACAAACAACTGCCGTTTTGACCCCTTTCCCAACATTTTACAGAAAACAATGTTTTCTATATAAAATCTACCCGTACTCTTCTGCTTTTCAAGCAACAAGTCGGATTTCAAATCGGGTCTACCAATCTGTAACTAGAGCTATTTTTGTAACCCTTCGCCTGTTTTTCTGGCTTCGGTAAAAAATGTCTGAAGTTAGCAGATTCATTAAATTCAAAACAACTTTCACAAACAACTGCCGTTTTGACCCCTTTCCCAACATTTTACAGAAAACAATGTTTTCTATATAAAATCTACCCCTACTCTTCTGCTTTTCAAGCAACAAGTCGGATTTCAAATCGGGTCTACCAATCTGTAACTAGAGCTATTTTTGTAACCCTTCGCCTGTTTTTCTGGCTTCGGTAAAAAATGTCTGAAGTTAGCAGATTCATTAAATTCAAAACAACTTTCACAAACAACTGCCGTTTTGACCCCTTTCCCAACATTTTACAGAAAACAATGTTTTCTATATAAAATCTACCCCTACTCTTCTGCTTTTCAAGCAACAAGTCGGATTTCAAATCGGGTCTACCAATCTGTAACTAGAGCTATTTTTGTAACACTTCGCCTGTTTTTCTGGCTTCGGTAAAAAATGTCAGAAGTTAGCAGATTCATTAAATTCAAAACAATTTTCACAAACAACTGCCGTTTTGACCCCTTTCCCAACATTTTACAGAAAACAATGTTTTCTATATAAAATCTACCCCTACTCTTCTGCTTTTCAAGCAACAAGTCGGATTTCAAATCGGGTCTACCAATCTGTAGCTAGAGCTATTTTAGTAACCCTTCGCCTGTTTTTCTGGCTTCGGTAAAAAATGTCAGAAGTTAGCAGATTCATTAAATTCAAAACAACTTTCACAAACAACTGCCGTTTTGACCCCTTTCCCAACATTTTACAGAAAACAATGTTTTCTATATAAAATCTACCCCTACTCTTCTGCTTTTCAAGCAACAAGTCGGATTTGAAATCGGGTCTACCAATCTGTAACTAGAGCTATTTTTGTAACCCTTCGCCTGTTTTTCTGGCTTCGGTAAAAAATGTCAGAAGTTAGCAGATTCATTAAATTCAAAACAACTTTCACAAACAACTGCCGTTTTGACCCCTTTCCCAACATTTTACAGAAAACAATGTTTTCTATATAAAATCTACCCCTACTCTTCTGCTTTTCAAGCAACAAGTCGGATTTCAAATCGGGTCTACCAATCTGTAACTAGAGCTATTTTTGTAACCCTTCGCCTGTTTTTCTGGCTTCGGTAAAAAATGTCTGAAGTTAGCAGATTCATTAAATTCAAAACAACTTTCACAAACAACTGCCGTTTTGACCCCTTTCCCAACATTTTACAGAAAACAATGTTTTCTATATAAAATCTACCCCTACTCTTCTGCTTTTCAAGCAACAAGTCGGATTTCAAATCGGGTCTACCAATCTGTAACTAGAGCTATTTTTGTAACCCTTCGCCTGTTTTTCTGGCTTCGGTAAAAAATGTCTGAAGTTAGCAGATTCATTAAATTCAAAACAACTTTCACAAACAACTGCCGTTTTGACCCCTTTCCCAACATTTTACAGAAAACAATGTTTTCTATATAAAATCTACCCCTACTCTTCTGCTTTTCAAGCAACAAGTCGGATTTCAAATCGGTCTACCAATCTGTAACTAGAGCTATTTTTGTAACCCTTCGCCTGTTTTTCTGGCTTCGGTAAAAAATGTCTGAAGTTAGCAGATTCATTAAATTCAAAACAACTTTCACAAACAACTGCCGTTTTGACCCCTTTCCCAACATTTTACAGAAAACAATGTTTTCTATATAAAATCTACCCCTACTCTTCTGCTTTTCAAGCAACAAGTCGGATTTCAAATCGGGTCTACCAATCTGTAACTAGAGCTATTTTTGTAACACTTCGCCTGTTTTTCTGGCTTCGGTAAAAAATGTCAGAAGTTAGCAGATTCATTAAATTCAAAACAATTTTCACAAACAACTGCCGTTTTGACCCCTTTCCCAACATTTTACAGAAAACAATGTTTTCTATATAAAATCTACCCCTACTCTTCTGCTTTTCAAGCAACAAGTCGGATTTCAAATCGGGTCTACCAATCTGTAGCTAGAGCTATTTTAGTAACCCTTCGCCTGTTTTTCTGGCTTCGGTAAAAAATGTCAGAAGTTAGCAGATTCATTAAATTCAAAACAACTTTCACAAACAACTGCCGTTTTGACCCCTTTCCCAACATTTTACAGAAAACAATGTTTTCTATATAAAATCTACCCCTACTCTTCTGCTTTTCAAGCAACAAGTCGGATTTGAAATCGGGTCTACCAATCTGTAACTAGAGCTATTTTTGTAACCCTTCGCCTGTTTTTCTGGCTTCGGTAAAAAATGTCAGAAGTTAGCAGATTCATTAAATTCAAAACAACTTTCACAAACAACTGCCGTTTTGACCCCTTTCCCAACATTTTACAGAAAACAATGTTTTCTATATAAAATCTACCCCTACTCTTCTGCTTTTCAAGCAACAAGTCGGATTTCAAATCGGGTCTACCAATCTGTAACTAGAGCTATTTTTGTAACCCTTCGCCTGTTTTTCTGGCTTCGGTAAAAAATGTCTGAAGTTAGCAGATTCATTAAATTCAAAACAACTTTCACAAACAACTGCCGTTTTGACCCCTTTCCCAACATTTTACAGAAAACAATGTTTTCTATATAAAATCTACCCCTACTCTTCTGCTTTTCAAGCAACAAGTCGGATTTCAAATCGGTCTACCAATCTGTAACTAGAGCTATTTTTGTAACCCTTCGCCTGTTTTTCTGGCTTCGGTAAAAAATGTCTGAAGTTAGCAGATTCATTAAATTCAAAACAACTTTCACAAACAACTGCCGTTTTGACCCCTTTCCCAACATTTTACAGAAAACAATGTTTTCTATATAAAATCTACCCCTACTCTTCTGCTTTTCAAGCAACAAGTCGGATTTCAAATCGGGTCTACCAATCTGTAACTAGAGCTATTTTTGTAACCCTTCGCCTGTTTTTCTGGCTTCGGTAAAAAATGTCTGAAGTTAGCAGATTCATTAAATTCAAAACAACTTTCACAAACAACTGCCGTTTTGACCCCTTTCCCAACATTTTACAGAAAACAATGTTTTCTATATAAAATCTACCCCTACTCTTCTGCTTTTCAAGCAACAAGTCGGATTTCAAATCGGTCTACCAATCTGTAACTAGAGCTATTTTTGTAACCCTTCGCCTGTTTTTCTGGCTTCGGTAAAAAATGTCTGAAGTTAGCAGATTCATTAAATTCAAAACAACTTTCACAAACAACTGCCGTTTTGACCCCTTTCCCAACATTTTACAGAAAACAATGTTTTCTATATAAAATCTACCCCTACTCTTCTGCTTTTCAAGCAACAAGTCGGATTTCAAATCGGGTCTACCAATCTGTAACTAGAGCTATTTTTGTAACACTTCGCCTGTTTTTCTGGCTTCGGTAAAAAATGTCAGAAGTTAGCAGATTCATTAAATTCAAAACAATTTTCACAAACAACTGCCGTTTTGACCCCTTTCCCAACATTTTACAGAAAACAATGTTTTCTATATAAAATCTACCCCTACTCTTCTGCTTTTCAAGCAACAAGTCGGATTTCAAATCGGGTCTACCAATCTGTAGCTAGAGCTATTTTAGTAACCCTTCGCCTGTTTTTCTGGCTTCGGTAAAAAATGTCAGAAGTTAGCAGATTCATTAAATTCAAAACAACTTTCACAAACAACTGCCGTTTTGACCCCTTTCCCAACATTTTACAGAAAACAATGTTTTCTATATAAAATCTACCCCTACTCTTCTGCTTTTCAAGCAACAAGTCGGATTTGAAATCGGGTCTACCAATCTGTAACTAGAGCTATTTTTGTAACCCTTCGCCTGTTTTTCTGGCTTCGGTAAAAAATGTCAGAAGTTAGCAGATTCATTAAATTCAAAACAACTTTCACAAACAACTGCCGTTTTGACCCCTTTCCCAACATTTTACAGAAAACAATGTTTTCTATATAAAATCTACCCCTACTCTTCTGCTTTTCAAGCAACAAGTCGGATTTCAAATCGGGTCTACCAATCTGTAACTAGAGCTATTTTTGTAACCCTTCGCCTGTTTTTCTGGCTTCGGTAAAAAATGTCTGAAGTTAGCAGATTCATTAAATTCAAAACAACTTTCACAAACAACTGCCGTTTTGACCCCTTTCCCAACATTTTACAGAAAACAATGTTTTCTATATAAAATCTACCCCTACTCTTCTGCTTTTCAAGCAACAAGTCGGATTTCAAATCGGTCTACCAATCTGTAACTAGAGCTATTTTTGTAACCCTTCGCCTGTTTTTCTGGCTTCGGTAAAAAATGTCTGAAGTTAGCAGATTCATTAAATTCAAAACAACTTTCACAAACAACTGCCGTTTTGACCCCTTTCCCAACATTTTACAGAAAACAATGTTTTCTATATAAAATCTACCCTTACTCTTCTGCTTTTCAAGCAACAAGTCGGATTTCAAATCGGGTCTACCAATCTGTAGCTAGAGCTATTTTTGTAACCCTTCGCCTGTTTTTCTGGCTTCGGTAAAAAATGTCAGAAGTTAGCAGATTCATTAAATTCAAAACAACTTTCACAAACAACTGCCGTTTTGACCCCTTTCCCAACATTTTACAGAAAACAATGTTTTCTATATAAAATCTACCCCTACTCTTCTGCTTTTCAAGCAACAAGTCGGATTTCAAATCGGGTCTACCAATCTGTAACTAGAGCTATTTTTGTAACCCTTCGCCTGTTTTTCTGGCTTCGGTAAAAAATGTCAGAAGTTAGCAGATTCATTCAATTCAAAACAACTTTCACAAACAACTGCCGTTTTGACCCCTTTCCCAACATTTTACAGAAAACAATGTTTTCTATATAAAATCTACCCGTACTCTTCTGCTTTTCAAGCAACAAGTCGGATTTCAAATCGGGTCTACCAATCTGTAACTAGAGCTATTTTTGTAACCCTTCGCCTGTTTTTCTGGCTTCGGTAAAAAATGTCTGAAGTTAGCAGATTCATTAAATTCAAAACAACTTTCACAAACAACTGCCGTTTTGACCCCTTTCCCAACATTTTACAGAAAACAATGTTTTCTATATAAAATCTACCCCTACTCTTCTGCTTTTCAAGCAACAAGTCGGATTTCAAATCGGTCTACCAATCTGTAACTAGAGCTATTTTTGTAACCCTTCGCCTGTTTTTCTGGCTTCGGTAAAAAATGTCTGAAGTTAGCAGATTCATTAAATTCAAAACAACTTTCACAAACAACTGCCGTTTTGACCCCTTTCCCAACATTTTACAGAAAACAATGTTTTCTATATAAAATCTACCCTTACTCTTCTGCTTTTCAAGCAACAAGTCGGATTTCAAATCGGGTCTACCAATCTGTAGCTAGAGCTATTTTTGTAACCCTTCGCCTGTTTTTCTGGCTTCGGTAAAAAATGTCAGAAGTTAGCAGATTCATTAAATTCAAAACAACTTTCACAAACAACTGCCGTTTTGACCCCTTTCCCAACATTTTACAGAAAACAATGTTTTCTATATAAAATCTACCCCTACTCTTCTGCTTTTCAAGCAACAAGTCGGATTTCAAATCGGGTCTACCAATCTGTAACTAGAGCTATTTTTGTAACCCTTCGCCTGTTTTTCTGGCTTCGGTAAAAAATGTCAGAAGTTAGCAGATTCATTCAATTCAAAACAACTTTCACAAACAACTGCCGTTTTGACCCCTTTCCCAACATTTTACAGAAAACAATGTTTTCTATATAAAATCTACCCGTACTCTTCTGCTTTTCAAGCAACAAGTCGGATTTCAAATCGGGTCTACCAATCTGTAACTAGAGCTATTTTTGTAACCCTTCGCCTGTTTTTCTGGCTTCGGTAAAAAATGTCTGAAGTTAGCAGATTCATTAAATTCAAAACAACTTTCACAAACAACTGCCGTTTTGACCCCTTTCCCAACATTTTACAGAAAACAATGTTTTCTATATAAAATCTACCCCTACTCTTCTGCTTTTCAAGCAACAAGTCGGATTTCAAATCGGGTCTACCAATCTGTAACTAGAGCTATTTTTGTAACACTTCGCCTGTTTTTCTGGCTTCGGTAAAAAATGTCAGAAGTTAGCAGATTCATTAAATTCAAAACAATTTTCACAAACAACTGCCGTTTTGACCCCTTTCCCAACATTTTACAGAAAACAATGTTTTCTATATAAAATCTACCCTTACTCTTCTGCTTTTCAAGCAACAAGTCGGATTTCAAATCGGGTCTACCAATCTGTAGCTAGAGCTATTTTTGTAACCCTTCGCCTGTTTTTCTGGCTTCGGTAAAAAATGTCAGAAGTTAGCAGATTCATTAAATTCAAAACAACTTTCACAAACAACTGCCGTTTTGACCCCTTTCCCAACATTTTACAGAAAACAATGTTTTCTATATAAAATCTACCCCTACTCTTCTGCTTTTCAAGCAACAAGTCGGATTTCAAATCGGGTCTACCAATCTGTAACTAGAGCTATTTTTGTAACCCTTCGCCTGTTTTTCTGGCTTCGGTAAAAAATGTCAGAAGTTAGCAGATTCATTAAATTCAAAACAACTTTCACAAACAACTGCCGTTTTGACCCCTTTCCCAACATTTTACAGAAAACAATGTTTTCTATATAAAATCTACCCCTACTCTTCTGCTTTTCAAGCAACAAGTCGGATTTCAAATCGGTCTACCAATCTGTAACTAGAGCTATTTTTGTAACCCTTCGCCTGTTTTTCTGGCTTCGGTAAAAAATGTCAGAAGTTAGCAGATTCATTAAATTCAAAACAACTTTCACAAACAACTGCCGTTTTGACCCCTTTCCCAACATTTTACAGAAAACAATGTTTTCTATATAAAATCTACCCCTACTCTTCTGCTTTTCAAGCAACAAGTCGGATTTCAAATCGGGTCTACCAATCTGTAACTAGAGCTATTTTTGTAACACTTCGCCTGTTTTTCTGGCTTCGGTAAAAAATGTCAGAAGTTAGCAGATTCATTAAATTCAAAACAACTTTCACAAACAACTGCCGTTTTGACCCCTTTCCCAACATTTTACAGAAAACAATGTTTTCTATATAAAATCTACCCCTACTCTTCTGCTTTTCAAGCAACAAGTCGGATTTCAAATCGGGTCTACCAATCTGTAACTAGAGCTATTTTTGTAACCCTTCGCCTGTTTTTCTGGCTTCGGTAAAAAATGTCAGAAGTTAGCAGATTCATTAAATTCAAAACAACTTTCACAAACAACTGCCGTTTTGACCCCTTTCCCAACATTTTACAGAAAACAATGTTTTCTATATAAAATCTACCCCTACTCTTCTGCTTTTCAAGCAACAAGTCGGATTTCAAATCGGGTCTACCAATCTGTAACTAGAGCTATTTTTGTAACCCTTCGCCTGTTTTTCTGGCTTCGGTAAAAAATGTCAGAAGTTAGCAGATTCATTAAATTCAAAACAACTTTCACAAACAACTGCCGTTTTGACCCCTTTCCCAACATTTTACAGAAAACAATGTTTTCTATATAAAATCTACCCCTACTCTTCTGCTTTTCAAGCAACAAGTCGGATTTCAAATCGGGTCTACCAATCTGTAACTAGAGCTATTTTTGTAACCCTTCGCCTGTTTTTCTGGCTTCGGTAAAAAATGTCAGAAGTTAGCAGATTCATTCAATTCAAAACAACTTTCACAAACAACTGCCGTTTTGACCCCTTTCCCAACATTTTACAGAAAACAATGTTTTCTATATAAAATCTACCCCTACTCTTCTGCTTTTCAAGCAACAAGTCGGATTTCAAATCGGGTCTACCAATCTGTAACTAGAGCTATTTTTGTAACCCTTCGCCTGTTTTTCTGGCTTCGGTAAAAAATGTCTGAAGTTAGCAGATTCATTAAATTCAAAACAACTTTCACAAACAACTGCCGTTTTGACCCCTTTCCCAACATTTTACAGAAAACAATGTTTTCTATATAAAATCTACCCCTACTCTTCTGCTTTTCAAGCAACAAGTCGGATTTCAAATCGGGTCTACCAATCTGTAACTAGAGCTATTTTTGTAACACTTCGCCTGTTTTTCTGGCTTCGGTAAAAAATGTCAGAAGTTAGCAGATTCATTAAATTCAAAACAACTTTCACAAACAACTGCCGTTTTGACCCCTTTCCCAACATTTTACAGAAAACAATGTTTTCTATATAAAATCTACCCCTACTCTTCTGCTTTTCAAGCAACAAGTCGGATTTCAAATCGGGTCTACCAATCTGTAACTAGAGCTATTTTTGTAACCCTTCGCCTGTTTTTCTGGCTTCGGTAAAAAATGTCAGAAGTTAGCAGATTCATTAAATTCAAAACAACTTTCACAAACAACTGCCGTTTTGACCCCTTTCCCAACATTTTACAGAAAACAATGTTTTCTATATAAAATCTACCCCTACTCTTCTGCTTTTCAAGCAACAAGTCGGATTTCAAATCGGGTCTACCAATCTGTAACTAGAGCTATTTTTGTAACCCTTCGCCTGTTTTTCTGGCTTCGGTAAAAAATGTCAGAAGTTAGCAGATTCATTAAATTCAAAACAACTTTCACAAACAACTGCCGTTTTGACCCCTTTCCCAACATTTTACAGAAAACAATGTTTTCTATATAAAATCTACCCCTACTCTTCTGCTTTTCAAGCAACAAGTCGGATTTCAAATCGGGTCTACCAATCTGTAACTAGAGCTATTTTTGTAACCCTTCGCCTGTTTTTCTGGCTTCGGTAAAAAATGTCAGAAGTTAGCAGATTCATTAAATTCAAAACAACTTTCACAAACAACTGCCGTTTTGACCCCTTTCCCAACATTTTACAGAAAACAATGTTTTCTATATAAAATCTACCCCTACTCTTCTGCTTTTCAAGCAACAAGTCGGATTTCAAATCGGTCTACCAATCTGTAACTAGAGCTATTTTTGTAACCCTTCGCCTGTTTTTCTGGCTTCGGTAAAAAATGTCAGAAGTTAGCAGATTCATTAAATTCAAAACAACTTTCACAAACAACTGCCGTTTTGACCCCTTTCCCAACATTTTACAGAAAACAATGTTTTCTATATAAAATCTACCCCTACTCTTCTGCTTTTCAAGCAACAAGTCGGATTTCAAATCGGGTCTACCAATCTGTAGCTAGAGCTATTTTTGTAACCCTTCGCCTGTTTTTCTGGCTTCGGTAAAAAATGTCAGAAGTTAGCAGATTCATTAAATTCAAAACAACTTTCACAAACAACTGCCGTTTTGACCCCTTTCCCAACATTTTACAGAAAACAATGTTTTCTATATAAAATCTACCCCTACTCTTCTGCTTTTCAAGCAACAAGTCGGATTTCAAATCGGGTCTACCAATCTGTAACTAGAGCTATTTTTGTAACACTTCGCCTGTTTTTCTGGCTTCGGTAAAAAATGTCAGAAGTTAGCAGATTCATTAAATTCAAAACAATTTTCACAAACAACTGCCGTTTTGACCCCTTTCCCAACATTTTACAGAAAACAATGTTTTCTATATAAAATCTACCCTTACTCTTCTGCTTTTCAAGCAACAAGTCGGATTTCAAATCGGGTCTACCAATCTGTAACTAGAGCTATTTTTGTAACCCTTCGCCTGTTTTTCTGGCTTCGGTAAAAAATGTCAGAAGTTAGCAGATTCATTAAATTCAAAACAACTTTCACAAACAACTGCCGTTTTGACCCCTTTCCCAACATTTTACAGAAAACAATGTTTTCTATATAAAATCTACCCCTACTCTTCTGCTTTTCAAGCAACAAGTCGGATTTCAAATCGGGTCTACCAATCTGTAACTAGAGCTATTTTTGTAACCCTTCGCCTGTTTTTCTGGCTTCGGTAAAAAATGTCAGAAGTTAGCAGATTCATTCAATTCAAAACAACTTTCACAAACAACTGCCGTTTTGACCCCTTTCCCAACATTTTACAGAAAACAATGTTTTCTATATAAAATCTACCCGTACTCTTCTGCTTTTCAAGCAACAAGTCGGATTTCAAATCGGGTCTACCAATCTGTAACTAGAGCTATTTTTGTAACCCTTCGCCTGTTTTTCTGGCTTCGGTAAAAAATGTCTGAAGTTAGCAGATTCATTAAATTCAAAACAACTTTCACAAACAACTGCCGTTTTGACCCCTTTCCCAACATTTTACAGAAAACAATGTTTTCTATATAAAATCTACCCCTACTCTTCTGCTTTTCAAGCAACAAGTCGGATTTCAAATCGGGTCTACCAATCTGTAACTAGAGCTATTTTTGTAACCCTTCGCCTGTTTTTCTGGCTTCGGTAAAAAATGTCAGAAGTTAGCAGATTCATTAAATTCAAAACAACTTTCACAAACAACTGCCGTTTTGACCCCTTTCCCAACATTTTACAGAAACCAATGTTTTCTATATAAAATCTACCCCTACTCTTCTGCTTTTCAAGCAACAAGTCGGATTTCAAATCGGGTCTACCAATCTGTAACTAGAGCTATTTTTGTAACACTTCGCCTGTTTTTCTGGCTTCGGTAAAAAATGTCAGAAGTTAGCAGATTCATTAAATTCAAAACAATTTTCACAAACAACTGCCGTTTTGACCCCTTTCCCAACATTTTACAGAAAACAATGTTTTCTATATAAAATCTACCCCTACTCTTCTGCTTTTCAAGCAACAAGTCGGATTTCAAATCGGGTCTACCAATCTGTAACTAGAGCTATTTTTGTAACCCTTCGCCTGTTTTTCTGGCTTCGGTAAAAAATGTCAGAAGTTAGCAGATTCATTAAATTCAAAACAACTTTCACAAACAACTGCCGTTTTGACCCCTTTCCCAACATTTTACAGAAAACAATGTTTTCTATATAAAATCTACCCCTACTCTTCTGCTTTTCAAGCAACAAGTCGGATTTCAAATCGGGTCTACCAATCTGTAACTAGAGCTATTTTTGTAACCCTTCGCCTGTTTTTCTGGCTTCGGTAAAAAATGTCAGAAGTTAGCAGATTCATTCAATTCAAAACAACTTTCACAAACAACTGCCGTTTTGACCCCTTTCCCAACATTTTACAGAAAACAATGTTTTCTATATAAAATCTACCCGTACTCTTCTGCTTTTCAAGCAACAAGTCGGATTTCAAATCGGGTCTACCAATCTGTAACTAGAGCTATTTTTGTAACCCTTCGCCTGTTTTTCTGGCTTCGGTAAAAAATGTCTGAAGTTAGCAGATTCATTAAATTCAAAACAACTTTCACAAACAACTGCCGTTTTGACCCCTTTCCCAACATTTTACAGAAAACAATGTTTTCTATATAAAATCTACCCCTACTCTTCTGCTTTTCAAGCAACAAGTCGGATTTCAAATCGGTCTACCAATCTGTAACTAGAGCTATTTTTGTAACCCTTCGCCTGTTTTTCTGGCTTCGGTAAAAAATGTCTGAAGTTAGCAGATTCATTAAATTCAAAACAACTTTCACAAACAACTGCCGTTTTGACCCCTTTCCCAACATTTTACAGAAAACAATGTTTTCTATATAAAATCTACCCCTACTCTTCTGCTTTTCAAGCAACAAGTCGGATTTCAAATCGGGTCTACCAATCTGTAACTAGAGCTATTTTTGTAACACTTCGCCTGTTTTTCTGGCTTCGGTAAAAAATGTCAGAAGTTAGCAGATTCATTAAATTCAAAACAATTTTCACAAACAACTGCCGTTTTGACCCCTTTCCCAACATTTTACAGAAAACAATGTTTTCTATATAAAATCTACCCCTACTCTTCTGCTTTTCAAGCAACAAGTCGGATTTCAAATCGGGTCTACCAATCTGTAACTAGAGCTATTTTTGTAACCCTTCGCCTGTTTTTCTGGCTTCGGTAAAAAATGTCTGAAGTTAGCAGATTCATTAAATTCAAAACAACTTTCACAAACAACTGCCGTTTTGACCCCTTTCCCAACATTTTACAGAAAACAATGTTTTCTATATAAAATCTACCCTTACTCTTCTGCTTTTCAAGCAACAAGTCGGATTTCAAATCGGGTCTACCAATCTGTAGCTAGAGCTATTTTTGTAACCCTTCGCCTGTTTTTCTGGCTTCGGTAAAAAATGTCAGAAGTTAGCAGATTCATTAAATTCAAAACAACTTTCACAAACAACTGCCGTTTTGACCCCTTTCCCAACATTTTACAGAAAACAATGTTTTCTATATAAAATCTACCCCTACTCTTCTGCTTTTCAAGCAACAAGTCGGATTTCAAATCGGGTCTACCAATCTGTAACTAGAGCTATTTTTGTAACCCTTCGCCTGTTTTTCTGGCTTCGGTAAAAAATGTCAGAAGTTAGCAGATTCATTCAATTCAAAACAACTTTCACAAACAACTGCCGTTTTGACCCCTTTCCCAACATTTTACAGAAAACAATGTTTTCTATATAAAATCTACCCGTACTCTTCTGCTTTTCAAGCAACAAGTCGGATTTCAAATCGGGTCTACCAATCTGTAACTAGAGCTATTTTTGTAACCCTTCGCCTGTTTTTCTGGCTTCGGTAAAAAATGTCAGAAGTTAGCAGATTCATTAAATTCAAAACAACTTTCACAAACAACTGCCGTTTTGACCCCTTTCCCAACATTTTACAGAAAACAATGTTTTCTATATAAAATCTACCCCTACTCTTCTGCTTTTCAAGCAACAAGTCGGATTTCAAATCGGGTCTACCAATCTGTAACTAGAGCTATTTTTGTAACACTTCGCCTGTTTTTCTGGCTTCGGTAAAAAATGTCAGAAGTTAGCAGATTCATTAAATTCAAAACAATTTTCACAAACAACTGCCGTTTTGACCCCTTTCCCAACATTTTACAGAAAACAATGTTTTCTATATAAAATCTACCCTTACTCTTCTGCTTTTCAAGCAACAAGTCGGATTTCAAATCGGGTCTACCAATCTGTAGCTAGAGCTATTTTTGTAACCCTTCGCCTGTTTTTCTGGCTTCGGTAAAAAATGTCAGAAGTTAGCAGATTCATTAAATTCAAAACAACTTTCACAAACAACTGCCGTTTTGACCCCTTTCCCAACATTTTACAGAAAACAATGTTTTCTATATAAAATCTACCCCTACTCTTCTGCTTTTCAAGCAACAAGTCGGATTTCAAATCGGGTCTACCAATCTGTAACTAGAGCTATTTTTGTAACCCTTCGCCTGTTTTTCTGGCTTCGGTAAAAAATGTCAGAAGTTAGCAGATTCATTCAATTCAAAACAACTTTCACAAACAACTGCCGTTTTGACCCCTTTCCCAACATTTTACAGAAAACAATGTTTTCTATATAAAATCTACCCGTACTCTTCTGCTTTTCAAGCAACAAGTCGGATTTCAAATCGGGTCTACCAATCTGTAACTAGAGCTATTTTTGTAACCCTTCGCCTGTTTTTCTGGCTTCGGTAAAAAATGTCTGAAGTTAGCAGATTCATTAAATTCAAAACAACTTTCACAAACAACTGCCGTTTTGACCCCTTTCCCAACATTTTACAGAAAACAATGTTTTCTATATAAAATCTACCCCTACTCTTCTGCTTTTCAAGCAACAAGTCGGATTTCAAATCGGTCTACCAATCTGTAACTAGAGCTATTTTTGTAACCCTTCGCCTGTTTTTCTGGCTTCGGTAAAAAATGTCTGAAGTTAGCAGATTCATTAAATTCAAAACAACTTTCACAAACAACTGCCGTTTTGACCCCTTTCCCAACATTTTACCGAAAACAATGTTTTCTATATAAAATCTACCCCTACTCTTCTGCTTTTCAAGCAACAAGTCGGATTTCAAATCGGGTCTACCAATCTGTAACTAGAGCTATTTTTGTAACCCTTCGCCTGTTTTTCTGGCTTCGGTAAAAAATGTCAGAAGTTAGCAGATTCATTAAATTCAAAACAATTTTCACAAACAACTGCCGTTTTGACCCCTTTCCCAACATTTTACAGAAAACAATGTTTTCTATATAAAATCTACCCCTACTCTTCTGCTTTTCAAGCAACAAGTCGGATTTCAAATCGGGTCTACCAATCTGTAACTAGAGCTATTTTTGTAACCCTTCGCCTGTTTTTCTGGCTTCGGTAAAAAATGTCAGAAGTTAGCAGATTCATTAAATTCAAAACAACTTTCACAAACAACTGCCGTTTTGACCCCTTTCAGAAAACAATGTTTTCTATATAAAATCTACCCCTACTCTTCTGCTTTTCAAGCAACAAGTCGGATTTCAAATCGGGTCTACCAATCTGTAACTAGAGCTATTTTTGTAACACTTCGCCTGTTTTTCTGGCTTCGGTAAAAAATGTCAGAAGTTAGCAGATTCATTAAATTCAAAACAATTTTCACAAACAACTGCCGTTTTGACCCCTTTCCCAACATTTTACAGAAAACAATGTTTTCTATATAAAATCTACCCTTACTCTTCTGCTTTTCAAGCAACAAGTCGGATTTCAAATCGGGTCTACCAATCTGTAGCTAGAGCTATTTTTGTAACCCTTCGCCTGTTTTTCTGGCTTCGGTAAAAAATGTCAGAAGTTAGCAGATTCATTAAATTCAAAACAACTTTCACAAACAACTGCCGTTTTGACCCCTTTCCCAACATTTTACAGAAAACAATGTTTTCTATATAAAATCTACCCCTACTCTTCTGCTTTTCAAGCAACAAGTCGGATTTCAAATCGGGTCTACCAATCTGTAACTAGAGCTATTTTTGTAACCCTTCGCCTGTTTTTCTGGCTTCGGTAAAAAATGTCAGAAGTTAGCAGATTCATTCAATTCAAAACAACTTTCACAAACAACTGCCGTTTTGACCCCTTTCCCAACATTTTACAGAAAACAATGTTTTCTATATAAAATCTACCCGTACTCTTCTGCTTTTCAAGCAACAAGTCGGATTTCAAATCGGGTCTACCAATCTGTAACTAGAGCTATTTTTGTAACCCTTCGCCTGTTTTTCTGGCTTCGGTAAAAAATGTCTGAAGTTAGCAGATTCATTAAATTCAAAACAACTTTCACAAACAACTGCCGTTTTGACCCCTTTCCCAACATTTTACAGAAAACAATGTTTTCTATATAAAATCTACCCCTACTCTTCTGCTTTTCAAGCAACAAGTCGGATTTCAAATCGGTCTACCAATCTGTAACTAGAGCTATTTTTGTAACCCTTCGCCTGTTTTTCTGGCTTCGGTAAAAAATGTCTGAAGTTAGCAGATTCATTAAATTCAAAACAACTTTCACAAACAACTGCCGTTTTGACCCCTTTCCCAACATTTTACTTTTCTATATAAAATCTACCCCTACTCTTCTGCTTTTCAAGCAACAAGTCGGATTTCAAATCGGGTCTACCAATCTGTAACTAGAGCTATTTTTGTAACACTTCGCCTGTTTTTCTGGCTTCGGTAAAAAATGTCAGAAGTTAGCAGATTCATTAAATTCAAAACAATTTTCACAAACAACTGCCGTTTTGACCCCTTTCCCAACATTTTACAGAAAACAATGTTTTCTATATAAAATCTACCCCTACTCTTCTGCTTTTCAAGCAACAAGTCGGATTTCAAATCGGGTCTACCAATCTGTAGCTAGAGCTATTTTTGTAACCCTTCGCCTGTTTTTCTGGCTTCGGTAAAAAATGTCAGAAGTTAGCAGATTCATTAAATTCAAAACAACTTTCACAAACAACTGCCGTTTTGACCCCTTTCCCAACATTTTACAGAAAACAATGTTTTCTATATAAAATCTACCCCTACTCTTCTGCTTTTCAAGCAACAAGTCGGATTTCAAATCGGGTCTACCAATCTGTAACTAGAGCTATTTTTGTAACCCTTCGCCTGTTTTTCTGGCTTCGGTAAAAAATGTCAGAAGTTAGCAGATTCATTAAATTCAAAACAACTTTCACAAACAACTGCCGTTTTGACCCCTTTCCCAACATTTTACAGAAAACAATGTTTTCTATATAAAATCTACCCCTACTCTTCTGCTTTTCAAGCAACAAGTCGGATTTCAAATCGGGTCTACCAATCTGTAACTAGAGCTATTTTTGTAACCCTTCGCCTGTTTTTCTGGCTTCGGTAAAAAATGTCAGAAGTTAGCAGATTCATTCAATTCAAAACAACTTTCACAAACAACTGCCGTTTTGACCCCTTTCCCAACATTTTACAGAAAACAATGTTTTCTATATAAAATCTACCCGTACTCTTCTGCTTTTCAAGCAACAAGTCGGATTTCAAATCGGGTCTACCAATCTGTAACTAGAGCTATTTTTGTAACCCTTCGCCTGTTTTTCTGGCTTCGGTAAAAAATGTCTGAAGTTAGCAGATTCATTAAATTCAAAACAACTTTCACAAACAACTGCCGTTTTGACCCCTTTCCCAACATTTTACAGAAAACAATGTTTTCTATATAAAATCTACCCCTACTCTTCTGCTTTTCAAGCAACAAGTCGGATTTCAAATCGGTCTACCAATCTGTAACTAGAGCTATTTTTGTAACCCTTCGCCTGTTTTTCTGGCTTCGGTAAAAAATGTCTGAAGTTAGCAGATTCATTAAATTCAAAACAACTTTCACAAACAACTGCCGTTTTGACCCCTTTCCCAACATTTTACAGAAAACAATGTTTTCTATATAAAATCTACCCCTACTCTTCTGCTTTTCAAGCAACAAGTCGGATTTCAAATCGGGTCTACCAATCTGTAACTAGAGCTATTTTTGTAACCCTTCGCCTGTTTTTCTGGCTTCGGTAAAAAATGTCAGAAGTTAGCAGATTCATTCAATTCAAAACAACTTTCACAAACAACTGCCGTTTTGACCCCTTTCCCAACATTTTACAGAAAACAATGTTTTCTATATAAAATCTACCCGTACTCTTCTGCTTTTCAAGCAACAAGTCGGATTTCAAATCGGGTCTACCAATCTGTAACTAGAGCTATTTTTGTAACCCTTCGCCTGTTTTTCTGGCTTCGGTAAAAAATGTCTGAAGTTAGCAGATTCATTAAATTCAAAACAACTTTCACAAACAACTGCCGTTTTGACCCCTTTCCCAACATTTTACAGAAAACAATGTTTTCTATATAAAATCTACCCCTACTCTTCTGCTTTTCAAGCAACAAGTCGGATTTCAAATCGGTCTACCAATCTGTAACTAGAGCTATTTTTGTAACCCTTCGCCTGTTTTTCTGGCTTCGGTAAAAAATGTCTGAAGTTAGCAGATTCATTAAATTCAAAACAACTTTCACAAACAACTGCCGTTTTGACCCCTTTCCCAACATTTTACTTTTCTATATAAAATCTACCCCTACTCTTCTGCTTTTCAAGCAACAAGTCGGATTTCAAATCGGGTCTACCAATCTGTAACTAGAGCTATTTTTGTAACACTTCGCCTGTTTTTCTGGCTTCGGTAAAAAATGTCAGAAGTTAGCAGATTCATTAAATTCAAAACAATTTTCACAAACAACTGCCGTTTTGACCCCTTTCCCAACATTTTACAGAAAACAATGTTTTCTATATAAAATCTACCCCTACTCTTCTGCTTTTCAAGCAACAAGTCGGATTTCAAATCGGGTCTACCAATCTGTAACTAGAGCTATTTTTGTAACCCTTCGCCTGTTTTTCTGGCTTCGGTAAAAAATGTCTGAAGTTAGCAGATTCATTAAATTCAAAACAACTTTCACAAACAACTGCCGTTTTGACCCCTTTCCCAACATTTTACAGAAAACAATGTTTTCTATATAAAATCTACCCCTACTCTTCTGCTTTTCAAGCAACAAGTCGGATTTCAAATCGGGTCTACCAATCTGTAACTAGAGCTATTTTTGTAACACTTCGCCTGTTTTTCTGGCTTCGGTAAAAAATGTCAGAAGTTAGCAGATTCATTAAATTCAAAACAATTTTCACAAACAACTGCCGTTTTGACCCCTTTCCCAACATTTTACAGAAAACAATGTTTTCTATATAAAATCTACCCTTACTCTTCTGCTTTTCAAGCAACAAGTCGGATTTCAAATCGGGTCTACCAATCTGTAGCTAGAGCTATTTTTGTAACCCTTCGCCTGTTTTTCTGGCTTCGGTAAAAAATGTCAGAAGTTAGCAGATTCATTAAATTCAAAACAACTTTCACAAACAACTGCCGTTTTGACCCCTTTCCCAACATTTTACAGAAAACAATGTTTTCTATATAAAATCTACCCCTACTCTTCTGCTTTTCAAGCAACAAGTCGGATTTCAAATCGGGTCTACCAATCTGTAACTAGAGCTATTTTTGTAACCCTTCGCCTGTTTTTCTGGCTTCGGTAAAAAATGTCAGAAGTTAGCAGATTCATTCAATTCAAAACAACTTTCACAAACAACTGCCGTTTTGACCCCTTTCCCAACATTTTACAGAAAACAATGTTTTCTATATAAAATCTACCCGTACTCTTCTGCTTTTCAAGCAACAAGTCGGATTTCAAATCGGGTCTACCAATCTGTAACTAGAGCTATTTTTGTAACCCTTCGCCTGTTTTTCTGGCTTCGGTAAAAAATGTCTGAAGTTAGCAGATTCATTAAATTCAAAACAACTTTCACAAACAACTGCCGTTTTGACCCCTTTCCCAACATTTTACAGAAAACAATGTTTTCTATATAAAATCTACCCCTACTCTTCTGCTTTTCAAGCAACAAGTCGGATTTCAAATCGGTCTACCAATCTGTAACTAGAGCTATTTTTGTAACCCTTCGCCTGTTTTTCTGGCTTCGGTAAAAAATGTCTGAAGTTAGCAGATTCATTAAATTCAAAACAACTTTCACAAACAACTGCCGTTTTGACCCCTTTCCCAACATTTTACTTTTCTATATAAAATCTACCCCTACTCTTCTGCTTTTCAAGCAACAAGTCGGATTTCAAATCGGGTCTACCAATCTGTAACTAGAGCTATTTTTGTAACACTTCGCCTGTTTTTCTGGCTTCGGTAAAAAATGTCAGAAGTTAGCAGATTCATTAAATTCAAAACAATTTTCACAAACAACTGCCGTTTTGACCCCTTTCCCAACATTTTACAGAAAACAATGTTTTCTATATAAAATCTACCCCTACTCTTCTGCTTTTCAAGCAACAAGTCGGATTTCAAATCGGGTCTACCAATCTGTAGCTAGAGCTATTTTTGTAACCCTTCGCCTGTTTTTCTGGCTTCGGTAAAAAATGTCAGAAGTTAGCAGATTCATTAAATTCAAAACAACTTTCACAAACAACTGCCGTTTTGACCCCTTTCCCAACATTTTACAGAAAACAATGTTTTCTATATAAAATCTACCCCTACTCTTCTGCTTTTCAAGCAACAAGTCGGATTTCAAATCGGGTCTACCAATCTGTAACTAGAGCTATTTTTGTAACCCTTCGCCTGTTTTTCTGGCTTCGGTAAAAAATGTCAGAAGTTAGCAGATTCATTAAATTCAAAACAACTTTCACAAACAACTGCCGTTTTGACCCCTTTCCCAACATTTTACAGAAAACAATGTTTTCTATATAAAATCTACCCCTACTCTTCTGCTTTTCAAGCAACAAGTCGGATTTCAAATCGGGTCTACCAATCTGTAACTAGAGCTATTTTTGTAACCCTTCGCCTGTTTTTCTGGCTTCGGTAAAAAATGTCAGAAGTTAGCAGATTCATTCAATTCAAAACAACTTTCACAAACAACTGCCGTTTTGACCCCTTTCCCAACATTTTACAGAAAACAATGTTTTCTATATAAAATCTACCCGTACTCTTCTGCTTTTCAAGCAACAAGTCGGATTTCAAATCGGGTCTACCAATCTGTAACTAGAGCTATTTTTGTAACCCTTCGCCTGTTTTTCTGGCTTCGGTAAAAAATGTCTGAAGTTAGCAGATTCATTAAATTCAAAACAACTTTCACAAACAACTGCCGTTTTGACCCCTTTCCCAACATTTTACAGAAAACAATGTTTTCTATATAAAATCTACCCCTACTCTTCTGCTTTTCAAGCAACAAGTCGGATTTCAAATCGGTCTACCAATCTGTAACTAGAGCTATTTTTGTAACCCTTCGCCTGTTTTTCTGGCTTCGGTAAAAAATGTCTGAAGTTAGCAGATTCATTAAATTCAAAACAACTTTCACAAACAACTGCCGTTTTGACCCCTTTCCCAACATTTTACAGAAAACAATGTTTTCTATATAAAATCTACCCCTACTCTTCTGCTTTTCAAGCAACAAGTCGGATTTCAAATCGGGTCTACCAATCTGTAACTAGAGCTATTTTTGTAACCCTTCGCCTGTTTTTCTGGCTTCGGTAAAAAATGTCAGAAGTTAGCAGATTCATTCAATTCAAAACAACTTTCACAAACAACTGCCGTTTTGACCCCTTTCCCAACATTTTACAGAAAACAATGTTTTCTATATAAAATCTACCCGTACTCTTCTGCTTTTCAAGCAACAAGTCGGATTTCAAATCGGGTCTACCAATCTGTAACTAGAGCTATTTTTGTAACCCTTCGCCTGTTTTTCTGGCTTCGGTAAAAAATGTCTGAAGTTAGCAGATTCATTAAATTCAAAACAACTTTCACAAACAACTGCCGTTTTGACCCCTTTCCCAACATTTTACAGAAAACAATGTTTTCTATATAAAATCTACCCCTACTCTTCTGCTTTTCAAGCAACAAGTCGGATTTCAAATCGGTCTACCAATCTGTAACTAGAGCTATTTTTGTAACCCTTCGCCTGTTTTTCTGGCTTCGGTAAAAAATGTCTGAAGTTAGCAGATTCATTAAATTCAAAACAACTTTCACAAACAACTGCCGTTTTGACCCCTTTCCCAACATTTTACAGAAAACAATGTTTTCTATATAAAATCTACCCCTACTCTTCTGCTTTTCAAGCAACAAGTCGGATTTCAAATCGGGTCTACCAATCTGTAACTAGAGCTATTTTTGTAACACTTCGCCTGTTTTTCTGGCTTCGGTAAAAAATGTCAGAAGTTAGCAGATTCATTAAATTCAAAACAACTTTCACAAACAACTGCCGTTTTGACCCCTTTCCCAACATTTTACAGAAAACAATGTTTTCTATATAAAATCTACCCCTACTCTTCTGCTTTTCAAGCAACAAGTCGGATTTCAAATCGGGTCTACCAATCTGTAACTAGAGCTATTTTTGTAACCCTTCGCCTGTTTTTCTGGCTTCGGTAAAAAATGTCAGAAGTTAGCAGATTCATTAAATTCAAAACAACTTTCACAAACAACTGCCGTTTTGACCCCTTTCCCAACATTTTACAGAAAACAATGTTTTCTATATAAAATCTACCCCTACTCTTCTGCTTTTCAAGCAACAAGTCGGATTTCAAATCGGGTCTACCAATCTGTAACTAGAGCTATTTTTGTAACCCTTCGCCTGTTTTTCTGGCTTCGGTAAAAAATGTCTGAAGTTAGCAGATTCATTAAATTCAAAACAACTTTCACAAACAACTGCCGTTTTGACCCCTTTCCCAACATTTTACAGAAAACAATGTTTTCTATATAAAATCTACCCCTACTCTTCTGCTTTTCAAGCAACAAGTCGGATTTCAAATCGGTCTACCAATCTGTAACTAGAGCTATTTTTGTAACCCTTCGCCTGTTTTTCTGGCTTCGGTAAAAAATGTCTGAAGTTAGCAGATTCATTAAATTCAAAACAACTTTCACAAACAACTGCCGTTTTGACCCCTTTCCCAACATTTTACAGAAAACAATGTTTTCTATATAAAATCTACCCCTACTCTTCTGCTTTTCAAGCAACAAGTCGGATTTCAAATCGGGTCTACCAATCTGTAACTAGAGCTATTTTTGTAACACTTCGCCTGTTTTTCTGGCTTCGGTAAAAAATGTCAGAAGTTAGCAGATTCATTAAATTCAAAACAATTTTCACAAACAACTGCCGTTTTGACCCCTTTCCCAACATTTTACAGAAAACAATGTTTTCTATATAAAATCTACCCCTACTCTTCTGCTTTTCAAGCAACAAGTCGGATTTCAAATCGGGTCTACCAATCTGTAACTAGAGCTATTTTTGTAACCCTTCGCCTGTTTTTCTGGCTTCGGTAAAAAATGTCAGAAGTTAGCAGATTCATTAAATTCAAAACAACTTTCACAAACAACTGCCGTTTTGACCCCTTTCCCAACATTTTACAGAAAACAATGTTTTCTATATAAAATCTACCCCTACTCTTCTGCTTTTCAAGCAACAAGTCGGATTTCAAATCGGGTCTACCAATCTGTAACTAGAGCTATTTTTGTAACCCTTCGCCTGTTTTTCTGGCTTCGGTAAAAAATGTCAGAAGTTAGCAGATTCATTCAATTCAAAACAACTTTCACAAACAACTGCCGTTTTGACCCCTTTCCCAACATTTTACAGAAAACAATGTTTTCTATATAAAATCTACCCGTACTCTTCTGCTTTTCAAGCAACAAGTCGGATTTCAAATCGGGTCTACCAATCTGTAACTAGAGCTATTTTTGTAACCCTTCGCCTGTTTTTCTGGCTTCGGTAAAAAATGTCTGAAGTTAGCAGATTCATTAAATTCAAAACAACTTTCACAAACAACTGCCGTTTTGACCCCTTTCCCAACATTTTACAGAAAACAATGTTTTCTATATAAAATCTACCCCTACTCTTCTGCTTTTCAAGCAACAAGTCGGATTTCAAATCGGTCTACCAATCTGTAACTAGAGCTATTTTTGTAACCCTTCGCCTGTTTTTCTGGCTTCGGTAAAAAATGTCTGAAGTTAGCAGATTCATTAAATTCAAAACAACTTTCACAAACAACTGCCGTTTTGACCCCTTTCCCAACATTTTACAGAAAACAATGTTTTCTATATAAAATCTACCCCTACTCTTCTGCTTTTCAAGCAACAAGTCGGATTTCAAATCGGGTCTACCAATCTGTAACTAGAGCTATTTTTGTAACCCTTCGCCTGTTTTTCTGGCTTCGGTAAAAAATGTCAGAAGTTAGCAGATTCATTCAATTCAAAACAACTTTCACAAACAACTGCCGTTTTGACCCCTTTCCCAACATTTTACAGAAAACAATGTTTTCTATATAAAATCTACCCGTACTCTTCTGCTTTTCAAGCAACAAGTCGGATTTCAAATCGGGTCTACCAATCTGTAACTAGAGCTATTTTTGTAACCCTTCGCCTGTTTTTCTGGCTTCGGTAAAAAATGTCTGAAGTTAGCAGATTCATTAAATTCAAAACAACTTTCACAAACAACTGCCGTTTTGACCCCTTTCCCAACATTTTACAGAAAACAATGTTTTCTATATAAAATCTACCCCTACTCTTCTGCTTTTCAAGCAACAAGTCGGATTTCAAATCGGTCTACCAATCTGTAACTAGAGCTATTTTTGTAACCCTTCGCCTGTTTTTCTGGCTTCGGTAAAAAATGTCTGAAGTTAGCAGATTCATTAAATTCAAAACAACTTTCACAAACAACTGCCGTTTTGACCCCTTTCCCAACATTTTACAGAAAACAATGTTTTCTATATAAAATCTACCCCTACTCTTCTGCTTTTCAAGCAACAAGTCGGATTTCAAATCGGGTCTACCAATCTGTAACTAGAGCTATTTTTGTAACACTTCGCCTGTTTTTCTGGCTTCGGTAAAAAATGTCAGAAGTTAGCAGATTCATTAAATTCAAAACAACTTTCACAAACAACTGCCGTTTTGACCCCTTTCCCAACATTTTACAGAAAACAATGTTTTCTATATAAAATCTACCCCTACTCTTCTGCTTTTCAAGCAACAAGTCGGATTTCAAATCGGGTCTACCAATCTGTAACTAGAGCTATTTTTGTAACCCTTCGCCTGTTTTTCTGGCTTCGGTAAAAAATGTCAGAAGTTAGCAGATTCATTAAATTCAAAACAACTTTCACAAACAACTGCCGTTTTGACCCCTTTCCCAACATTTTACAGAAAACAATGTTTTCTATATAAAATCTACCCCTACTCTTCTGCTTTTCAAGCAACAAGTCGGATTTCAAATCGGGTCTACCAATCTGTAACTAGAGCTATTTTTGTAACCCTTCGCCTGTTTTTCTGGCTTCGGTAAAAAATGTCTGAAGTTAGCAGATTCATTAAATTCAAAACAACTTTCACAAACAACTGCCGTTTTGACCCCTTTCCCAACATTTTACAGAAAACAATGTTTTCTATATAAAATCTACCCCTACTCTTCTGCTTTTCAAGCAACAAGTCGGATTTCAAATCGGTCTACCAATCTGTAACTAGAGCTATTTTTGTAACCCTTCGCCTGTTTTTCTGGCTTCGGTAAAAAATGTCTGAAGTTAGCAGATTCATTAAATTCAAAACAACTTTCACAAACAACTGCCGTTTTGACCCCTTTCCCAACATTTTACAGAAAACAATGTTTTCTATATAAAATCTACCCCTACTCTTCTGCTTTTCAAGCAACAAGTCGGATTTCAAATCGGGTCTACCAATCTGTAACTAGAGCTATTTTTGTAACACTTCGCCTGTTTTTCTGGCTTCGGTAAAAAATGTCAGAAGTTAGCAGATTCATTAAATTCAAAACAACTTTCACAAACAACTGCCGTTTTGACCCCTTTCCCAACATTTTACAGAAAACAATGTTTTCTATATAAAATCTACCCCTACTCTTCTGCTTTTCAAGCAACAAGTCGGATTTCAAATCGGGTCTACCAATCTGTAACTAGAGCTATTTTTGTAACCCTTCGCCTGTTTTTCTGGCTTCGGTAAAAAATGTCAGAAGTTAGCAGATTCATTAAATTCAAAACAACTTTCACAAACAACTGCCGTTTTGACCCCTTTCCCAACATTTTACAGAAAACAATGTTTTCTATATAAAATCTACCCCTACTCTTCTGCTTTTCAAGCAACAAGTCGGATTTCAAATCGGGTCTACCAATCTGTAACTAGAGCTATTTTTGTAACCCTTCGCCTGTTTTTCTGGCTTCGGTAAAAAATGTCAGAAGTTAGCAGATTCATTCAATTCAAAACAACTATCATTTTGACCACTAAACCAAAGAGTTTGACAAAAATATATTGGATTAAAACTTCCTCTAACTTCTCTGCTTGTCAAATGCGGAGAAGGTTTATTCAGTATGGAACTTACGTTACAGCAGTTTTACTAAATGCATTACCATGTGTTTTTTAAACTTTCACAAACAACTGCCGTTTTGACCCCTTTCCCAACATTTTACAGAAAACAATGTTTGCTATATAAAATCTTCCCCTACTCTTCTGCTTTTCAAGCAAGTAGTCGGAATTCAAATCGGGGCTACCAATCTGTAACTAGAGCTATTTTCGTACCCATCGCCTGTCTTTCTGGCTTCGGTAAAACATGTCAGAAGTTAGCAGATCATTCAATTCCAAACAACTATCATTTTGACCACTAAACCAAAGAGTTTGTCAAAAATATATTGGATTAAAACTTCCTCTACTTCTCTGCTTGTCAAATGCGGAGAAGGTTTATTCAGTATGGAACTTACGTTCCAGCAGTTTTACTAACTGCACAACCACGTGTTTTTCAAACTTTCCCAAACAACTGCTGTTTTGTCCCCATTCCCGACATTTTACAGAAAATAATGTCTGCTATATAAAATCCTACCCTACTTGTCTGCTTATCATGTACAAAGTTGTATTTCAAATCGGGGCTACCAATCTGTAACTAGAGCTATTTTCGTAACCCATCGCCTGTCTTTCAAGCCTCTGTAAAACATATAAAAAGTTAGCAGATTCATTCATTTCAAAACAACTATCAATTTGACCACTAAAGCAAAGAGTTAGACAAAAATATTTTGGATTTGATCCTTCTTCCACTTTTGCTTGTCAAATGTGGAAACAGTTTATTCAGTATGGAGTTTACTTTACAGCAGTTTTACTAAATGCACTACTACGTTTTTTTCAAACTTTCCCAAACAACTGCTGTTTCGACCCCTTTCGCATTATTTTAGAGAAAATAATGTCTGCTATATAAAATCTTACCCTACTTGTCTGCTTTTCATGTAAATAGTCGAATTTCAAATTGGGGCTACCAATCTGTAACTAGAGCTATTTTCGTAACCCATCGCCTGTCTTTCAAGCCGCTGTAAAACATGTCGGAAGTTAGCATATTCATTAATTTCCAAACAACTATCATTTTGACCACTAAACCAAAGAGTTAGACAAATATATTTGGGATTAAATCCTTCCTCTACTTTTGATTGTCAAATGCGGAAACAGTTTATTCAGTGAGGTCAGGTGGATGACGGGGTATATGAGGGTAGGATAGGATATGGGGTAAGCTTAGGTTGTCCTAAGGGGTTGTTTAGAAAGCGAAGGGAGTTGCTGTCAGAGACACCGAAGTGGCAGAGTTTGCTGTTGCCTGGGATGATAGCTTACACGGGATAACGTTCTTTGCTCCTTGTTGCCTTGACTATGACTTGAATTAGTAACCTATGAAACTGTTTGTCGTGTAGGCTGTCAGTAAATAGCCCTGTGAGAAAGGAGAGGAGCACTCGTTTACAGGGCACTGTAGCCCTTAACCTGTATATGACACGCATGTAATTCGCTATTAGTTCGGCTCCCTGGCAATGGCAATGACTGCCTTGTTCTTACTTATGAGGTGAGGTGGGTTCTTAGACCCTCTTCTCGACATAATTGTTGTAATTTCTGTGGTACCCTGTTGTACTGACAAAACTAATAACTCACATCTCTGTCATTCGCTAGGGGTGTGGTGGGCTGCTGCATGTACCCGTTCTTCAAGAATGAGTTTCTGGACACCGTATACCACTGTCCAAGCTGCAACGATGCTCTGGTTGTAATAAAGAAGTGAAGTGTGCCACCGATATGGAACGGACAACTGTACTCTTTCTTATCACCCTACGCACCTAAAGTTTGACATGTGCCTATTCACAATATATTCCTTTGAACATGTGTCAATAAAAGACTGCCCAGACGCCCACACATTGGTTCCTTGTCATTTATTCACATAGATAGCACAGCTTTGCCCGGTACACACTATATACCTGTGACATGTGAAAAAAGCCAGAGGGGTATGGTCAAATCAAACAGGACAATATACCGCTGTTGGGACTATCATGACCTTGTTGTCTCCAGTGTATTATTCGGTTCCATGAACTAATAAAGAAATAGATATACAATAAACCATGTGTTACATAACAAGGCATTAGAAGGGGATGCAGGGTCTATTCTTCTTGGGGGACTGCTTTCATGGTTGGTTTCATATCTTCTGACGCACCCCAGTACAGAGCATCTGCTTCTCGCTATTGCTGATGCAGCTCCTGACAAATGGACTGTAACCACAATGGGGCAAGACACACTTAGGGTTCCTTACAAAAATATAATAATACCTACACCTATTAGGCAAAGGTCTCCCAGTGATGGGCTGCGGTCCTGCTCCAAGCTCCCCTTGGCCTCTCAGCCCATGCAGCGGCGGAGACGTCGGGAGAGGCTCGAGGTCTTTACATGAAGCTCGACTGGGAATTGTAGGAGTTGATGCTTCTGCTGATGTAGTCACGAGTGGAGGAGGGTATCGCCACAGCCTCAGGGATGTCTCGAGGACCATCAATCGTGATCACAACGTGCTTCCCCTTTAGAACGGTCGAAGTCAGCACCATGGTCACCACGTACATTATGTAGATTATGATGTTGAACACTGCGATAGCGCACTCCATGTTATGCAACCTTTAGGCGTTGCTGATCATAGGTTGGTAAAGCAGATCCATGCAGCCCGCAATTACGGCCATGAACAGCTCAATGTTTATCATGATGAGGCACGTCATCACGGTCATGGTGCTCCTGACGGACTCGGGACGCTTGTAGGAGCCATCAGAGTTGTCCATTTTTCGTTTGCTCTTGGAGGCGAAGTAGCTGAGCACTATGCTCACCACCATGGCAAGACAACCAAGTGTGACGAGGGCAATCCCCGAGTGGATGTACGCGTACTCGTAGTTAGGTCTGCCGTCGGAAGGGGGCGACGGCTGCGAGTCTGCATCCGGCCTGCCCGTGGTCCTTATACCCTGCTTGTTGTTGATGAAGTACAGAATGTTGTTGGGGATAGTAGGAAACCCCACGGTGAGAGATGTGATGACAGCGATGGAGGCACCCAGCTTGCCCCTGAAACGGGCCGCATTCAGTATGGTGCCGTTCAGGACCCCTAACTTTCTGCTGTTCAACAGGTCTTTGCTTGCGGATATCAGAGAGTCAAAGCCTCCCATGAGTGGTTTCTTGCGATTCATATCTGTCAGAGGGGATCCCTTGGTCCTCGTTTCCCAGCTTCTGCTTTGTACTTCCTTACTTACTGACGTTGCAATAGTATTGGTACCTTAGCCGTGCCACTTTCTCTTCTCACAAAGGGATACTGGTATCACAGCAACCTACCAATCCTAGACCATTTAATACAATGACGCTCCAGGCCCCTGTGATCGAGTTCCGCGGTATTCCGGTGGTGCGCTGTGTGCCAAGTCCATAGCCGACCAACGTTGGTACAAGGTTAAGGGTATCACCAGAATCCTAGCATACAGTTATAAACAGTTTTACCATAAACAAGGTCTAAAACATGTTTCATGCAATTGGCAAGTAAAATTGTGTTCTGTACTGCGTGGTTGTAGGAACACTATCGACAAATTTCAGCAAGTTGTAACGATGAAATACAGTTATAAACAGTTTTCCATAAACAAAGTCTAAAATGTGTTTGATGCAATTGGTAAGTAAAATATTGTCCAGAACTGCATAGTTGAGATGGTAGGAACACTATGGACAAATTTCAGCAAGTTGCAACCTTGAAATACAGTTATAAACAGTTTTCCATAAACAAGTTCTAAAACATGTTTGATGCAATTGTTAAGTAAAAAGTGGTCCTGTACTGCGTAGTGGAGATGGTAGGAACACTATGTACAAATTTCAGCAAGTTGTAACAATGAAATATTGTTAGAAACAGTTTTCCATATACAAGATCTAAAACATATTTGATGCATTTGGCAAGTAAAATTTTGTCCAAGACTGGGTAGTTAGAACACTATAGACAATTTTCAGCACGTTGCAACCATGAAATACAGTTATAAACAGTTTTCAAAAAACAAGGTCTAAATCATGTTTGATGCAATTGGTATGTAAAATGTTGATCAGGTACTGCGTAGTTGAGATGGTAGGAACACTATGAACAATTTTTTTTTAAATGTAACCATGAAATATTGTCATAAACAGTTTTCCATAAACAAGTTCTAAAACATGTTTGATGTAATTAGTAAGTACAATTTTCTCCAGTACTGCGTAGTTGAGATGGTAGGAACACTATGAACAATTAAAAAAAAATTGTAACCATGAAATATTGTTATAAACAGTTTTCCATAAACAAATTCTAAAACATGTTTAATGCAATTGGTAAGTAAAATTTTGTCCAGGACTGGGTTGTTGTAATGGTAGGAACACTATGGACAATTTTCTGCAAGTTGCAACCATGAAATACAGTTATAAACAGTTTTCCATAAAAAATATATAATTCATGTTTGATGCACTCTGTAAGTATATATTTTTTTGCAGTACTGTTCAGACTAGATCATAGGAACACTGTGGACAATTTTCAGCAAGGTGCAACCTTGAAATACAGTTATAAACAGTTTTCCATAAAAAATATATAATTCATGTTTGATGCACTCTGTAAGTAACATTTTTTGCAGTACTGTTTAGACTAGATCACAGGAACACTGTGGACAAATTTCAATTGAAATTGGTAAGTAAAATGTTGTCTTGTGTTCCTACCATAGTTGAGATGGTAGTGTCATGACCGTCCTGATCAGGTCAGGTTACAGGAGACCACGACCCTACAGATTTCCTCTCAACCCCAACAGAGGAGGAGAGATCTAGGGGGTCTGAAGATGTGGGGGTTTTATGACCCCTCACACCCATGGTAATTCTGAAGCCACAGACCACATTCCTTTGGCCCTCTCACTATGGAGGCCAGTCTCAGAACTGTAAACATGCAATAAAGGGACTTTGGAACCATGGTTTCCGTCAACTACAATGGTGGTCATGACGATAGATGGAATATGAAAATGTATGTCATTTTTGTTTTGTTATTAAAGGTGAATAGATGACGTTATTATGAAAACATTGTAACGTTAAGAGTTTTCCTCGTATATGCTTGATGTTTATACATTGTACGTTGTGTGGAAAATGTCCAAATCAAAGATAATGTTTAGAGAGAGATGAAATGTGAAGTTAGTTGTCTAAAATTGGATTTGAGTAAAATCTATACCTTGCCCTTAAACCTGGTACGCCCAGAGAATTGCCCTGAAGGCGGTTACGCCCACTTCTGACCCAAGGGTATAAAACCTGTGAGTGCAGAATTAACATACATGACTAAGTGACCCGAGCTGCAGCCAAAGGTCTAAAAGGTCAACGAACCCAAAACGCAACAAGTTGAAGACAAAGAAATCTTTTTCTACCCAAGCTACGGATGAGTAGCGTGTCTAAGCGGTTGTATTCAAGCCGAACCACCTAGCCTCCACTCCCCATCGAATCGTGGGATCTACACTCTTTCATCTTTACGCTGTGAGCTCTGAGCTACAGAGCTATCTGTCCTCCGAAGACCCCTTCCAGAGCGAGGACAAAGGAACAGGCCAGTAAAGCCAAAGGACACGGACATCGTGTCGTGAGGACACCTAGAGAGGTGCGCAGGAGAAGTGCGTCATTGAGCAGCTTGAACGGTCCACGCGGGAAAATCCACGGAGAACCTCCACAAGTAATTACATCATTATATTCTGACTCATAACAGCGGCAGTTTGGGGCAAGGGTTGAGCATAGCTGACAATTTCACCCAAATGTATATTCCTCTTGTGTACTTTCTCTCTTTCTCTCTCTTTTAAATCCCCATTTTGGGTAACACGCGCCCTAGTGTGTTGGCCCGTTATACTAAGTTCTAATCAATAGTCTAGAGTGTGTTTTTGTGTATGTGTATCTTTTATCATCATTTTAGCTTTTTAGTAAATAAACATTCAACTAAGACTGGTGTGGTGCTAATTCATTAGTGAGACCCGGGTCCGTGCAGAATCCCGGGCTATACGACGTTCAGAACGAGACTGTTAGAGGCAACTGGTTAATTAGCGGCTGTGGTAAAATCGATATTCTGATATTCTTTGAGTTAATTTGGGAAATAGAAACTCAATAAAAACTAGTTTTCCCATGGTGCCCCAGGTTAATGAGTTAATAATTGCTTGATTCAGTTAATCACGTAATTAGAAACTTGTAATCATTCGATGAGCAACAGTCGCCACATTAACTAATACAACGTCACGACATATTGGCGCCCCCTGTGAGGATTCTAAGATAGGACTAGGCCGCACTGTTGGGTTAATTCCATACCAATTGTGAAGCCAGATACATATATACCATTAATAGCTATAGGCAGGACTAGTGTGGAAGAGAAGCGTGTGTGTGTGTGACGTTCAATTTCACCCAGATACTGGTCGGGAGTAGACACCCGGTGGCATTTCTGACGAAAGCCAGTGTGTAGGGGGGGTCTACTGAATGCTATGGGCTAGGGCATATGTACCAGCCGATTGCAAGCATTCCGAGAATAATACTAGTTGGGCCCAAGTTAGTGTTATTTCTGTCGATCGCTTCAAGGAGCGACCTGACTCGGTCATAAGCAATTCCTAGAGCGAGGACATATGAGCCAGCCATTACGGAAATTGGAGTAGATATATTCGTTTGACCGAAGCGAAGTCATTATCTCTCTACCTCTCGCGTTTGGTAACGTGAAGAGTTTAAGGGTTGAACGTGAGACGTCACCTAGTAAATCCGTTCCCTCATTGGAGGGAATTACCCGTGTGCGGCGAGGTGGAAACCCCGCGCAAGGAAAGCTAAGCATTGCTCTAGATGCTAAGCTAACAAAGGGGAGCAGCCATTTTTGTTTCCCCCTTTGTTCATAGTGAACTCCCGCGCCAGGCGGGAATCCTGTGAGATCTCAGCTTGCGCTATCAGTAACCTCTGGTGAAGAATCGCCAGTCATTTTTTGTTAAATAATTCAGGTTACGCTGGAGGATATCAAACCAGTCTCAACTGATTGGATATCATTGTCTCAGTCAATTTTATACATACATTAAATTGATACGCTACCTTTTCAGGGTGGTTATTGGAATAATACACAAACGAATGTGTTCTAACCAATGAGACATGGTTAAACTGTTCCACATTAACTTAGATATAGCAACTATTTCAGGTTAATTAAAGCTAATTCCTGTAGCCTATACGGGGTTGACTAATCATTCAAATTGATTAATTAATTAAATAGGTTTTACCAGCTTCATGGTGTTTAGGGAGACCTTTTTACAGCATTGTGAAATTCTACCTTTACTGGTACCTGGTCGATTTTAGCTTGTGTTAACAGCGACCTCCGGTGGTGAAGAATCACCAGTAATTATTTTTTAATAATTCAGGTTATGCTGTACGATATCTAACCAGTCTCAACTGATTGGATATCATTGTCTCATTCAATTTTATACGCACATTAAATTGATACACTACCTTTCCAGGTTGGTTAATTGAATAATACACAAACTCATGTGTTCTAACCAATGAGACATAGTTAAACTTTTCAACGTTAACTTAGAGATAGCAACTCTTTCAGGTGAATTAAAATTAAAATTCCCAAATAGCCTATACAGGTTAGATTTATCATTAAAATTTATTTAATCAATTAAACCTGTTTGGCAAGTTCAGTAATAACCAACTCACATTACTGACCCAGTCTTGATGATTCATTGACGTTTACAAACTGAGTTAAATCGTGTTTGCAGCCTCCTACTCAAAAACCAAAACATTACGTAAATTGAAATAACTGATAATCGTAACAATGAGCAATCCATCAGATGGGTTTCCACCCATTTCCCCTCTCATCAGGGGACCTTCACCCACGGAAAGATTGATCGCTGACCTCAGCAACGATGCAAATCCTAACTATGCCGAGGGGCTGAAAATGTTAGATTTCGAAGCCATAAGCGAGAAAAATGCAGACATTGTGACAGATGCTCTTCAAAATAGACCATCAGGCGGGGGCCTTGTGAAGGTTCTCTCCAGTTTAGCCCTCAACTATGCCCACCAGCAGAGATGGACAGTGCACCAGTACCTCAGTGCCCAGCAGAGGCACGAGCAGGAAGCTGGCATGTTCAAGGCACAGGTGGAGAGAACCAGGGAGCTGGCATCGAAAGCCGAAAAGGATAAGCTACTGCTAGCCGAGGAACTGTGTGTGAGGACAGATAAATTGGAAGATCTGTCTAACACTTATAACAAAGAACGCGAACAAACACTTGACCAAGTACGTATTCTAAAGGAACAACTCGTTTTAGCCAAAACTAAATACGATGAAGTCCACGCAAAACTTGATGAATCTAACGAGCTAGCTAGAAACCGGGGCGAGCAACTTGAATCCCTGCAAACGGTTGTGAATGAAACCACTCAATGCAATAATGCTCTATTCCAAAAGCTGCAGACCAAAGACGATCAGTTAATGAACACAATGACCAAGTTGGAGGACAAAACAGCAGAACTCATTGAAGTCGCTGATTTAATGAAGGATGAGAAAGACCAAGTGAGAAAGTTGGAAAATGTGACCTTTAAACAAAAGGAGGACATTGCATCACTGGATCTCTCACTCCACACTCGAGACCTCTCACTGCAAACCATGACGGATAAGTATGAGGCCGAGCGGAGCAAGGGCGACACCTACGTGTCTAAAATAAACACCCTCAACTCCCAGGTGGACTCTGCGATGCAGCAGAACACCACCCTTAGGTATCATCTGGAGGAACTCCAGAACAGTCACGCGCTATCGCGGGACAACCAAACCAAGCAAAATAGCTCACCTCCGGAGCTCAGAGACCGAGGGAATGTAGATGACCGGAGAGGTCAGCCTCTTTCTCTTGGCCATTCGGCCCACAGTGAATTGGGGCCTCCTCGCCAACACAACCACAGCTTGACTTTTCCTCTTGGCCTTTTGGCCCACAATTGCCCACGGGAGAGTGCAGATGCTCCCCGTGCACTTGGCGGAGACCGCCTTGACAAAATCGTTAAAAACTTCCGCCTCTTTGACCCCGTTCCAGGAAAGCCAAACGACACTGAGACACTCTTAGCAGACATAGAGGACGCCTTGGATGGCTACCCAAACGCTACGAATGCAGACAGGCTCTACCTTTTGAAGCGAACGTCCAACAGACACGTGACAAGGTTCATCCGTTTACAAGAGCAACACGTACAAAACGACTATGCTCAACTTGCCACGGTTTTGAAAATAGAATTCAGTGGTTCTGTGACTCGCAAACACGATAGCTCGTTGGCTAACAATATCAGACAAGCTCGAAATGAACATCCACAAGCCTACTATCACCGGCTTCGTTCAGCTTACTTTGGCATGCTCACTGAAACCGGAATGAAAGATCTATTACCATTTAAACAACTGTTCCTGTCAAACATGTCTCCCAACTTCATAAACTACTTGGGCCCTACTGCCCACGTTGGGTTGCAAATCTCGACGCTCCGAGAACTTGCAAGCACCGCTTTTGAAGCATCAAAAGCAAGCCGGGCTAAAAGCCCGGACACCTCGACTTTCGAGCTTAGGCGGGAACCATCACTCGAATTGGAAGGTGCTGCATCGGGGACATGTGCGGTAAAAGATGACGATCGAAGGGGGTGGCTACCAAGTAACCACCACTCCGACAACCACCGCCGTAACAATAGCAACGATGAACGTTCCCAATCTAACAGGTCCCGTAGAGATCAACCTAGCCGATATGCCCCTGCGCCTAACTCTCACAAAAGGTCAGGACCTAAGGGTAACAAGCGTAACAAGGGCAACAAAGTGTTCAACAATGATCTAAACGCTAACCGAAATGATATAGAAGCTATGGTAAGAGAGATACTGCAGCGTAAGAAACCTGAGAAAGAGGACAAGGATAAGTCATCATGACTAGGCGTAAAATCATCGGAAACCAAGTCCGCCAAAACTCTTGCAATTCAAGAGGACGCAAACATTTCCATCACCCCCGCCCCCACTCAAAACCCCGTCCAAGAACCGCTCGTTCTAGACACAAGCCCGCAGGTTTTGTCTACAGACTTGGGTACGGATGTGGAGATGCACAAGATAAGTAGCTGTGCAACAGACGATTCCTCTCCCATTCCGATAGAGGACCCACTGGGTCACGTTGGTGACTTATCTGTCTTGGAAATCGACACAGATTACAAACTGCTCCTTTCCCCCAACCCACTCCATTTTGTTGGAGATATGACGAGAAAAACCAACTCGAACAGGCCATACCTTAGAACAGTCCTGGAGGACTGTTTGACCTGTCATGCTCTGATAGATTCGGGTTCGACAATTTCCCTCATATCCGAAACCTTGCTGGATGACCTAAAAAGGGCAGTCGACCCTGCAAAACGTTGGTTGAAAACGGAACATTGCGATACGAATCTTCGAGGCTTCACGCAAGCCACCTCGCCCCTAACCAAGCGTCTCCTACTTAAACTCAACTTCGAAAGCGTGTCACTGATCCACCCCGTGTATGTGACTAGCATCGAAATTGAACGGATGCTGATTGGGATTGATTTAATTGACCGTCTGGTACCACTAATGGATTGGAAAACCAATCAAATCTGGTCACAAATACCGATGCCAACTCCGTTGACTGCACCGCATTCTTCCAAGGCTACCTGCCATACATTGTGCAACGACGTGGGTTCGACGTCAGCATCTGACGCAAACCCGGTGAACTTGGCCATGAGCCCGCCATTGGCGGCAAATGACAAGGTTAGTTCAACTCGGAACTTAACCGAACATGAGGTCTTCCTGTGTGGCTTGGGTGACTCACCAGCTGACACTTACCGCCCTCCTCTGATAGGGGGCGTGTGCCTAAACGGTACTATGGTTGAGGATGCCATACTGGCAACTTGGTCAGAAAAATCCGCAATCAGTCTGGAATTGTTCAACGAAATTTCGAAAACGGTTAACTGCCATCCCCTTGTGCCGAAAACGTTTAGATTTCCACTGGGAACGACTCCCCAGACAACACTCACCGCAGTAGGGGTGTGTGCGCTATCGATCCGCATTGGAACCAAGGAAGTATCTCACTACCTACTGGTTGTCGCGGACCTCCCACATACAGTCTATGTGGGAGCGGACATTTTGGTAAGATTGGGTGTTAAACTCGACACCATACACCAAGTTCTTTGGTCTTTGGCTCAGCCAAACCAACATGCCTTGTCTTTCGACCCGGTGCGAATGGCATCCGGGCAGACTATTCCCGAAGCTTGCAAGGTGATTACTGAGTCCGCCATGTTGATCCCGGCAAGAACTACAGAGGTTTCTGTAAGACTGAACCTGGCGCCCGGATACCGGATGGAAGGCACCACCGCGTTCTTCCAACCCTCTCCGCAACTATTCGACTTGGGGCTAACTATCAATGGCAACCCGCTGTTGGAACTAACCGCTAGATCCACGTACCTCCTGGTACAAAATCTGACTCAAGCGGATATTTCCATTTCTCGGCACACTCAGCTAGGAACATTGATCGATTACTCCTTCCATGATTTTGAACTGGTTGTTCCCGTGATTGGGCCTCTTCCGTCCTCCCTAGACCTAGATGGCGAGGGAGGTACGCTGTTTACTTGTCAGTCAAAAGCAATCGCACTAACTCCCGTATTGCCACTTGACGACACCTCAAGGTTCAGGCTGGATGTCGATTCTGACAGCAACCTGTTAATATACTCCATCGTCACGGAGGATGATATTGCGTCTCCTCCTGCACGCGAAGTACACTCGTGAGGTAACAACCGATGACTCTCCCAAAGGTGACATGCCATCACCACCCGATGAAGACTTGTACAACGTCGCCGAACCATATCCTGGTTTTCATGCGCAGGTAATACAACTACTGTCGGAGGCTGATGCTCTTGTCAATGACAATGAACGCCATCAGTTGAGAGAATTGTTTAACAAACACAGTGAGATCTGGTCAACAGACTCACTGGATTGTGGGGTTACGGATATCCATGTGGTGCGTATTCCTACGCCACCCGGAGCAACTCCTACGTTTGTTAGACAATACAAAATCCCGCTCGCAGCATACGCAGCGGTACAAGAGATTATCGATTCCTTATTAGCTAAACGGATAATCAGGGAATGTAACAGTACGTACAGCGCTCCCGTGTGGCCTGTTCTAAAACCAACGGGTAAATGGCGTCTTACCGTTGACTATAGACAACTCAACAAACTGGTTCCGCTGTCTCGTTGGCCAATGACACAGCTAGACCAAGAGTTGCCAAAGGTGGCAAACGCCAAGTACTTCTCCACCGTCGACGTGGCTAATGGTTTCTGGACCATGACAGTCGACCCTCGTGACCAACACAAGTTGGCTTTCTCTTTCTCGAACAAGCTGTTTACGTTCAATTGCTGCCCATTCGGGTATGCGAACTCCCCTTCACATCACCTCAATGAAATGGACCACGTTCTCACCCAACTCGGGACTTGCAGGGGCTAAGTTGGCCATCATGAAGGGACAATGGTGCAGGACCAAGGTAAACTACGTTGGGCTTCTGGTGGGTGCCGAGGGCATCCTGCCACAGTCGAACAGAATCCAGGCTGTCCGCAACATCAAAACACCTACGAACCTTCACGAGGTGCGCAGCTTCTTGGGAGTATGTAATTACTCCCGCCAATTCATCGAAAACTACGCCGACTTGTCAAAACCGTTGACTCATCTTCTTCAGAAAGACACCCCATTCATTTGGGAGGTCACTCACAACGAAGCGGTGGCTTCCTTGAAAAACCAGCTTTGCAAGGCACCCTGCCTGGTATACCCCAACAAAGACAAGACATTCTTCTTGGAAGTTGGTTTCTCAGAGCACTGCCTTAGCGCTGGGTTGTACCAAAAATACGACCAAGACAAGCGTGTGGTTGCTTACGCAAGCAAAACACTCAACCCTGCAGAACACAAATACTCAGACTGCAAAAAAGCACTGCTGTCGACAGTCTGGGCAATCAAACACTTCACCCGTTATGTCGGAGGACAAAAGGTGATCATAGAAACATGTCACCAGCCTGTGACTTTTCTGAAAAGCCAACGAATCCGTGAAGGTGCTGTACACAACAGCAGGATAGCGGCTTGGCTCATGACGCTACAGAGCCATGATGTAGTAATCAACTACGCAAAAGCGAAAAACCTGCCTTTGGGCAGTGCTTTGGCGGTGTGTCAACGCTGTGGTGACGATGAAACCGACTCCGCACCACCCACACGCGACATCGCTCCGCCATTGCCTTCGAACCATCACTACTTCGAAGAAAACGTGTGTCTTGAAATGCCGATGGCATTTGTAGATGGCTGTTCTTACCGCCATCTAGATCACTTGCAAGCTGGTGTGGGATTGGTATGGCACAACGACATTCCGTGCAAGCCACTTCAATTTCAGCTTGGCAACAAGACCAGCCAGTTTGCAGAAGTGGCTGGCGTGCTGATCACCCTGCAAACGGCGGTGAAACACGAATTGTCAGAACTGGCGATCTGCACCGATTCAAACTACGCGAGACTCACCTTCTTATGCCACTTGCCGTTTTGGAAACAAAAGCACATGACTACTTCAAGTGGTAAGGAGGTGAAAAACAAAGAGCTCATCCTAGCTTGTGATGACCTCATCACCAAACACGACATACAGGTGTATTGGAAAAAAGTCAAAGGACACTCCAAATCACCTGGTCGTGACAAACTTGGCAACGACCATGCCGACAGCATGGCAAAATCCGGTGCAATTCACGGCACCCCTTGGGTGTTTGATGCTCGAGACAAAAAAACCACTGAGGATGCTATGGTGTCTGCGGTAACGCGTAGCCATGTAGCACCAGGGAAAACGTCTTCGCACGAACATAATGTGTTGCTAACGCATTCATTCCTGAATGGCGACCTGGTAGCAATGCAACACCAAGATGAGTCCCTCGCCACTTTGATGGCGTTCCTGTCGGATCCTGTCAACCACCCAGTGTCCGAACTGGCTTTGGCAGGTTCACACGATTTGCGTTCGCTGTACGCAACTAAGCAGCACCTCACACTTGTAGATGACCTACTGGTGTATGTTTCAGAAACCGACACCGCTCGAAGGTGGGTGGTTCCTAAAACACAGAGGGGGATAATGATAGCCCATGCCCACGACGAGCCATGTGGAGGCCATAGGGGTGTCAAGGCTACATGTGAAACATTGCGACAGGTGGCCTACTGGCCTCACATGGAACAAGACGTGGCCCAATACGTGAGGGGGTGTCTAGTTTGCTGCCAGTTTCAACCCTCCAAGCCACTTCACAGAGCACCCCTGCAACGCAAGGGTGTGTCTTTCCCCTGGAGCTCGATCCAGATCGACTGGGTCGGCCCAGTTGCCAGGTCGGCCAGAGGCAACAAGTATCTCCTCACAGTGACTTGCGCATTCACAAAGTGGGTGGAGTGCCTGCCGGCGACCAATGACACAGCGGAAACCACGGCCGTTCTTTTGCTAAACCACGTTTTCAGTCGTTTCGGCCTGCCAGGAGAAACCGTGGACAGCGACAGAGGAACCCACTTTACGGCAGCCGTAATGACCGAACTGTGGAGGCTTCTGGGAGTCAAAGCTAAACTCCACATCGCATACCACCCAAGGAGTTCGGGCAGGGTGGAAAGGAGTCACCAGACCATCGTCAGAATCTTGAGGAAATATGTGGCAGCCAACCACAAAGATTGGGACCTCAAACTCCCATTGGTACTGATGGCGATCAGAGCCACACGCAACAGGTCTACAGGAATAACACCCTTCGAGATGATGATGGGGCGGCAAATGACACTTCCACTGCATCTCCTGTACCAACCGGGAGATGTCGCCGCAGCCACCGCCTACACGGCTCATCAATACGTGACTGACTTGCGGAACCATCTCCAGACTACCTTTGCGTATGCTCAAGGACAGTTGGAAAGAAGTGCAGAAGGTGACAAGACCTATTACGACAAAAAGGCCTCACACCAGGTGTTCGAGGTCGGGGATAAGGTGTGGTACTACATATACGCCAAACCCGTGGGCGTTGCAAGAAAGTTCCTGCCCCACTGGACGGGGCCACACGAGATTCTGGTGAAGCTATCACCTGTAGCTTACCAGATCAGAATCAACAAAGGTCGACAAAACGCCACATTAAAGTGGGTCCACCGGAACCAAATCAAGTTGTACACTCCTCCCATGGGAATAGAAGGGGTGCTAGCCAGCACCGAATAGATAAAACCTAGCAAAGTCAGAGGTACTAAGAAAATTCTTAAGTACCCTCAGCTGATCCCTTCCAGGGGATCAGTACGTTGCACCTAAAATCCCTTATTTTCTTCCCAGCTACCAGATACACATCTGTTGACACTATTGATATCGTCCCGCGCTGTACTGTTTCAAAACAAAACCAGAAAAATAGTTGTCAAAACAAAACTTAAATAATAGTTTACCAAAACAAAACTTAAATAATCGAACAATCTCTGATTAGGCGTTTCTGTAGGATGGAGTTCCTTTGGCTGATCCTGACACTCTGCGCCCTGGTCAAAACCAACCCAGCAGACGTAATCACGAACGGACCTCCTACGGGAATCGTTCTCCGCGACGATCCAGGACTCTTCATAACTAACTGCAGAGTACACACGCAGAGAGTGTATGTCCGCCTAGATGCAGAGAATGTGTACCGCCAACACATATCACCTGCGGCGCATTTGAGTTGGGCCGGGGCTGACTGGACCAGCCAGGCAATTAAGCACGCCCAGCTAGACACTGCCCATATGTTGGCCCAACTCCAAAAGCTCACAGTAACCCAGTCAAAACTAGCCGAGCCCAGGCGAGAGAAACGATTCGTCGGGGCCCTACTATCGATAGGGGCAGCCGTAGGGTCACTATTTGCCCTAAGCACCACTGCCATCAACGCAGTCAGTCTAGCCACAGTAAAGAGGAATGTTAGGGAGATTACTGAAGAGATGCCACTTATCCAGCAGCAGATGAAGGCACAGGCCCTCAAGTTGCAACATGTGGGAAAGTCTCTCCAGGACACTATTCTGGTGGTCAACACACACGTTACTCTCCTGAACAAAACTTTCCTGACTGTTACCATGATCCTTGGTCTTATTTCCCTTGGCGTGTGCACCTACTACGTACACAGGCGCACACATGCAATGGAAGACCTAATGAGGTCTTATACTAGGATCACCTGTGGGACGGAAGCGATCCCAATTTTAGGAAAGTTGGCAATAGATCCTGAAAGCCCCTTTGGGGACCCAGTCCCAGCCTCCTCTCCCGAACTCGCTAGGTCAGCCCAGTAATGTGCCCAATGTAAGCTTTGGCCTTCAGGGGCCAAGTTTTTCCAAGTGCCTTAACTACCCACCTGCAAGTAGGATCACCCTAGACAGGACATTAGAGACAATGCCATGATAGAGTCATTTAGCCAAGACCATGGACATATATAGGACATAGTCCAAATTAGATGATTAGGGTGTGGTAGACACATTTTGTATACTTTTATGTTTTTATTCCAATTTTTCAATTAATTTCCTTTGATACTTAGGAAACAGCAGAGCCCAATGCCGCTCGTTTGAGGAGGAAATGTAATGATGTATTGCCTGAGTGTTGTGCATTATTAACGTCTGCCAAGTTACTGCCTAGATCCACTAGCCGGGATAACCGGATGACGGGCCGGAACACGGAGCCACTGCCGGACCTACCAGGTCCATTCTGGTGGTGGTCCGCAGCTTGCGGAAATCCTACCAGGGTGAACCCCAAGGGGGGGGGGGACTGCTATGATGATCCACAAACCAGGACATCCGATGGTCATTCTTATGGTGGGTTGCAACCTGCAGAATCATTCCAAGTTGAACCTACCAGAGGGGGACTGTCATGACTGTCCTGATCAGGTCAGGTTACAGGAGACCACGACCCTACAGATTATCTCTCAACCCCAACAGATGAGGAGAGATCTAGGGGTCTGAAGATGTGGGGGTTTTATGACCCCTCACACCCATGGTAATTCTGAAGCCACAGACCACATTCCTTTGTCCCTCTCACTATGGAGGACCAGTCTCAGAACTGTAAACATGCAATAAAGGGACTTTGGAACCATGGTTTCCGTCAACTACAATGGTGGTCATGACGATAGATGGAATATGAAAATGTATGTCATTTTTGTTTTGTTATTAAAGGTTAATAGATGACGTTATTATGAAAACATTGTAACGTTAAGAGTTTTCCTCGTATATGCTTGATGTTTATACATTGTACGTTGTGTGGAAAATGTCCAAATCAAAGATAATGTTTCGAGAGAGATGAAATGTGAAGTTAGTTGTCTAAAATTGGATTTGAGTAAAATCTATACCTTGCCCTTAAACCTGGTACGCCCAGAGAATTGCCCTGAAGGCGGTTACGCCCACTTCTGACCCAAGGGTATAAAACCTGTGAGTGCAGAATTAACATACATGACTAAGTGACCCGAGCTGCAGCCAAAGGTCTAAAAGGTCAACGAACCCAAAACGCAACAAGTTGAAGACAAAGAAATCTTTTTCTACCCAAGCTACGGATGAGTAGCGTGTCTAAGCGGGTGTATTCAAGCCGAACCACCTAGCCTCCACTCCCCATCGAATCGTGGGATCTACACTCTTTCATCTTTATGCTGTGAGCTCTGAGCTACAGAGCTATCTGTCCTCCGAAGACCCCTTCCAGAGCGAGGACAAAGGAACAGGCCAGTAAAGCCAAAGGACACGGACATCGTGTCGTGAGGACACCTAGAGAGGTGCGCAGGAGAAGTGCGTCATTGAGCAGCTTGAACGGTCCACGCAGGAAAATCCACGGAGAACCTCCACAAGTAATTACATCATTATATTCTGACTCATAACAGCGGCAGTTTGGGGCAAGGGTTGAGCATAGCTGACAATTTCACCCAAATGTATATTCCTCTTGTGTACTTTCTCTCTTTCTCTCTCTTTTAAATCCCCATTTTGGGTAACACGCGCCCTAGTGTGTTGGCCCGTTATACTAAGTTCTAATCAATAGCCTAGAGTGTGTTTTTGTGTATGTGTATCTTTTATCATCATTTTAGCTTTTTAGTAAATAAACATTCAACTAAGACTGGTGTGGTGCTAATTCATTAGTGAGACCCGGGTCCGTGCAGCATCCCGGGCTATACGACGTTCAGAACGAGACTGTTAGAGGCAACTGGTTAATTAGCGGCTGTGGTACAATCGATATTCTGATATTCTTTGAGTTAATTTGGGAAATAGAAACTCAATAAAAACTAGTTTTCCCATGGTGCCCCAGGTTAATGAGTTAATAATTGCTTGATTCAGTTAATCACGTAATTAGAAACTTGTAATCATTCGATGAGCAACAGTCGCCACATTAACTAATACAACGTCACGACAGTAGGAACACTATTAACAAATTTCAGCAAGTTGCAACCATGAAATAGAGTTATAAACAGTTTTCCTTAAACAAAGTCTAAAACATGTTTGATGCAATTGGTAAGTAACATTTTTGTCTAGTACTGCGTAGTTGAGATGGTAGGAACACTATGGACACATTTCTGGAAGTTGAAACCATGAAATACAGTTATAAACAGTTTTCCATAAACAAAGTCTAAAACATGTTTTACTCTGATGATGATGTTTATAATTATATTTCACGGTTGCAAGAAGCTGAAATCCATGTAACGTATTATGTGACTTGTTAAGCACATCTTTACTCCTGAACTTATTTAGGCTTGACATAACAAAAAGGTTGAATACTTATTGACATTTCAGCTTTTAATTTTTTATTAATTTGTACAAATTATACGTTGGCATTATGGGGTATTGTGTGTAGTCCAGTGACACAAAATCTCAATTCAATTAATTATAAATTTAGGCTGTAACACAAAGAAATTTGGAAAGGTGTGAATGCTTTCTGAAGGCACTGTAAATTACCTCTAATCCAGAATATTCTGTTTTGTTGTGAAGGAAAAAAACGATCACTTCTAGAAATGGATTCCCCATCAGTTCAGAGTGAAAATACATTTTATAATCTTTGGTCACCGTAAGCATCATTGTTGATTGCCGCAAGCCACTGGCAGTATCGAGGTAAATCTCTGGTTAGTAGCGCGTTGAAAGATAATACATTTTTGCGCTTGTTTGTAATTAGCACAGCCAGACACCGAACACCACATAGGCATGATGACAAACATTAGTGAAAAACAAATATTTTCCAAAAAATCTTGCTTGAGAAGTTCTGAGATTACTTTGTTGGTCGTTAGAAGTAAACAATGCCATTATCCAAGTTTGTGGGCATGCTCCATCTACCTACTGGTGCGGTATCTGCATTCGCTATGAATGTCTGACTTTGTGGTTCACTATAAGCAGCCGAATACACAGGAAGTCGAAACTTCACGATTCTACCAGTGAAATGAAAATGTGTTTGTGCTAGCTTGTGGTTTGGATAATTTTGATGTTTAAGACAAAACGAAATGTTGTTATAATAGGAATGACTTTGTCGTAGCAGAGCCACGGTGACATTTCCCTTTAAAAGTTTGGAGCAGTGTGTGTTTGTTGGAGAGAGGTGTGTGTGTTTGTGTGTGTGTGTTTATATGAGAGAGAGAGGGAGAGGAAGGGAAGGAGATGTGTGTGTGTTAACTTCTCTAGGGTAGGTGAGACGCTAACGTCCCACCAGGCCAACATCTGGTGAAACTGCAGAGAGCTAACATTTTAAATACACCATTCGTTGTATTAAACATTCTTGTAAAGAATGACTTCATGCTCAATGTCATGTAGCTCGCTCATTTTTGAAGTTATCTGTCTAAAACTTTGCTCAGCTATTGCTGCCATCTTATGTTCTTCATTCAAATCATCCACAGCATCATATCTGTATGTTTGGCTGTTCTTGTTCATTTGAAAGATGATGCAGCAACAATAAAAAACAGAAAACGTGTGTTTATTTCCTTGTATTTTCTTCTACCAGATCTATTGTGTTATATTCTCCTAAATTCAATTCACATTTCCACAAAATTCAGAGTGTTTCCTTTCAAATGATACCAAGAATATGCATATCCTTGGTTCTGGGCCTGAGCTACAGGCAGTTAAATTAGGGTATGTCTTTAGGCGGAAATTGAGAAGAAGGGGGGTTACCCCAAATAAGTATATAACACAATAGAACACAATAGATTCGGTAGAAGAAAATACAAGGAAATAAACATACGTTTTCTGTTTTTTATTGTTGCTGCATCATCTTTCAAATGACCAAGAACAGCCAAACATACAGATAGGATGCTGTGGATGATTTGAATGAAGAACATAAGATGGCAACAATAGCTGAGCAAAGTTTAAGACAGATAACTTCAAAAATGAGCGAGCTACATGACATTGAGCATGATGTCACCCAGGTGTCCAACACAAATGTACCCAAATGTACCCAAGTGGCCTAATTGGTACAGTGATACATTTTGAAGGAAAGAACTATATACAAAATAACAAAATGCTATTCTAACACACCCCCCAAAAATAAATATATATACAGTATATGAAAAAAATATTTTAAATGAATAAATAATAATAAACAAACAAATAACAAGGGTAACTATTTACACATTTTCTATTTACAATATTGTGAAGACCCTCAGTCCTCTACACAATATTGTGCTGCTGGTGCCATGGCCCATAGAAGTCTCTTTCTGCTGTAAAGCAGAGGCTTACTGAACAGGTGGTGCAGGTGATGGGGCATTTCCTGTGAAAAAGCGCACAACGACGTCTCCCTACTGTGCCCTTTTTGCCCTGAGGCACATTCATGCCTGCAGAGATGAATCTGGGAATCTGTGTTCACAGACTCTAGACTTTGTTTTAGCTTTTCCTGATTTATTCGCCATAATTTAAGTAAATAAACTTGCTATTGATGCTATTGAATATGTACTGCTATGCGTTACACTCGTGGCTCCGTCAAGTAGGATTTGCAATGGCGAATGAACCTCTTTTACGCCAGAGTTTACGACAAAGGCTGGTCTTGAAACGTATAACCATTACATATTGCCGTTTACCTCAGCTCATTGGCTATCTTCCAAGCTAGATTTCAAGATGATCAGTGGTCATTGGGCCAAAATACAGTCAATCAACGATAGACCGGTCCTACCATTGGTGCGCAATGAGGTCATTGAATGGTGTCTTCCAATCGGTTTGTTTCGGTCAATATGTCCCGGGAAAAGAGCCATCATGCATGGTTGTGTTAGTAACAACCAGAGGATTGCAATGAAACCAACCATGACTGGATAAACGTTTGTTTAGTGTGTGTAATTACCACGAACGCTTCGTCCAAAGTTGAATGAGACGGAAATCACGACGCAACCGGTTTACAAATGTTTCGTGTTAGGCTATAAAAATAGATTTTATCAAACAAAACGAACATTCACTGTGTAGTTAGGACACTTGGCCTTGCCCCCAGAGGAAGATCTTCAATGGTAAGCGATTTATTTTATTGTTATTTCTGACTTTTGTGACGCTAATGCTTGGTTGGAAAATGCTAGTAATACTTGTGTGTGTGGGGCGCCGTCCTCAGAAAATCGCATGTTTGCTTTTGCAGTAAACCTTTTTGAAATCTGACACAGCGGCTGGATTAATAAGACGTTCATCTTTTAAATGATGTAAGATACATGTATTTACAAGAATGTTTAATACAACGAATGGTGTATTTAAAATGTTAGCTCTCTGCAGTTTCACCGGATGTTGGCCTGGTGGGACGTTAGCGTCTCACCTACCCTAGAGAAGTTAACTAGAGAGTAAAAGGTTTAATCCCTTACTGCCACAATGACATGCAGATCATTATGCATGTATATTCCTTCCTCCCATTCCTCCAGCCAAATCACAGATAGACAATCAGTCATTCTATGCAGTGTCCTATTATACACTGAACAGTGTGAAGTTAAATTCAATGTGATGTACTGAGTAGAAGTGTGAATTTCAGTTACAGGTTTTTGCGTAGCACATGTGCAGAACATTTAGAGAACAGGAACAAGCGTCCGTGAGACGGGGCGAACAGGACAATAGGCCCCTTTGAAAAGTAAAGTTAGTTTACTCACTCGAACCCATGTCATTTTTGTCTTATGTTGCACCTAACCCATACCTTCCAGGAATATTCTTATCATGTTGCTAAATGTATCCAGAGTATTTAAAGATTTCGTTATTAACAAATGGGCAAAAAGTACAGAAAATGTAAAATGCACATAAAATCAACTGTGTACTGGATTTGGACTGTCTTGTGTCAGGTGAACTGTTGTGTCCTAAATGTTATGTCTAATAATTTTCCCATAATCTTCAAATAGTAGTACTGCAAAAAAAATTACATACAGTGCATCAAACATGTTTTAGATCTTGTTTATGGAAAACTGTTTATAACTGTATTTCATGGTTGCAACTTGCTGAAATCTGTCCACAGTGTTCATATCATCTGGTTTAAACAGTACTGGAAAACATTTTACTTATCAATTGCATCAAACACGTTTTAGATCTTGTTTATGAAAACTGTTTATAACAGTATTTCATGGTTGCAACTTGCTGAAATTTGTACATAGTTTTCCTACCATCTCAACTACGCAGTACAGGATTACATTTTACTTACCAATTTCATCAAACATGTTTTAGATCTTGGCTATGGAAAACTGTTTATAAATGTATGTCATGGTTGCAACTTGTTGAAATTTGTCCAGAGTGTTCCTATGATCTATTTGAAACAGTACTGCAAAAAATGTTACTTACAGAGTGCATCAAACTTGATTTAGACCTTGTTTATGGAAAACTGTTTATAACTGTATTTCATGGTTAAAACTTGCTGAAATTTGTCCACAGTCTTCCTGGGATCTAGTTTAAACAGTACTGCAAAAATGTTACATACAGAGTGCATCAAAAATGTTTTATATCTTGTTTATGGAAAACTGTTTATAACAATATTTCATGGTTTCAACTTGCTGAAATGTCTCCATAGTGTTCCTACCATCTCAACTACGCAGTACTGGACAACATTTTACTTACCAATTGCATCAAACATGTTTTAGATCTTGTTTATGTAAAACATTTTATAACTGTATTTCATCATTGCAACTTTCTGAAATTTGCACACAATGTTCCTACCATCTCAACTACCCAGTACTGGATCAACATTTTACTTACCAATTGCATCAAACATGTTTTAGACCTTGTTTATGGAAAACTGTTGAACTGTATTTCACAGTTGCACCTTGTTGACATTTGTCCAAAGTGTTCCTATCATCTAGTTTGAACAGTACTGCAAAAAAATATATACTTACAGAGTGCATCAAACATGTTTTAGACCTTCTTTATGGAAAACTGTTTATAACTGTATTTCATGGTTGCAACTTGCTGAAAATTGTCCATAGTGTTCCTACCATCTCAACTACCCACTCCAGGACAAAATGTTACTTACCAATTGCATCAAACATGTTTTAGATCTTGTTTATGGAAAACTGTTTATGATAATATTTCATGGTTACAATTTGCTGAAATTTGTTCATAGTTTTCCTACCATCTCAACTACGCAGTACTGGACAACATTTTACGTACCAATTCCATCAAACATGTTTTAGATCTTGTTTATCGAAAAATGTTTATAACAATATTTCATGGTTACAACTTTCTGAAAATTGTCCATAGTGTTCCTACCATAACTACCCAGTCTTGGAATAAATGTTTTCTTACCAAATGCATCAAACATGTTTTAGATCTTCTTTATGGAAAACTGTTTATAGCAATATTTCATTGTTACAACTTGCTGAAATTTGTACATAGTGTTCCTACCATCTCAACTACGCAGTACAGGACAACATTTTACTTAACAATTGCATCAAACATGATTTAGACCTTGTTTATGGAAAACTATTTAACTGTATTTCATGGTTGCAACTTGCTGAAATTTGTCCACAGTGTTCTTATGATCTAGTTTAAACATTACTGCAAAAAGAATTACTTACAGCGTGCATCAAACATGATTTAGACATTTTTATGGAAACTGTTTATAACTGTATTTCATGGTTGCACCTTGCTGAAAATTGTCCACAGTGTTCATATCATCTAGTTTAAAATTTACTGCAAAAGTGTTTCCTTACAGGGTGCATCAAACATGATTTAGACCTTGTTTATTGAAAACTGTTTATGACTGTATTTCATGGTTGCAACTTTCTGAAAATTGTCTATAGTGTTCCTACCATAACTACCCAGTCTTGGAATACATTTTACTTACCAAATGCATCAAACATGTTTTAGATCTTCTTTATGGAAAACTGTTTATAACTGTATTTCATAGTTGCAACTTGCTGAAAATTGTCCATAGTGTTCCTACAATCTCAAATAAGCAGTTCTGGACAAATTGTTACTTCCCATTTGGATCAAACATGTTTTAGACCTTGTTTATGGAAAACTGTTTATAACTATATTTCATGGTTGCAACTTGCTGAAATTTGTCCACAGTGTTCCTATGATCTAGTTTAAACAGTACTGCAAACAAATTACTTACATTGTGCATCAAACATGATTTAGACCTTGTTTATGGAAAACTGTTTATAGCTGTATTTCATGGTTTCAACTTCCTGAAATTTGTCCATAGTTTTCCTACCATCTCAACTACGCAGTACTGGACAACATTTTACTTACCAATTCCATCAAACATGTTTTAGATCTTGTTTATGGAAAACTGTTTATAACAATATTTCATGGTTGCAACTTTCTGAAAATTGTCCATAGTGTTCCTACCATAACTACCCAGTCTTGGAATACATATTACTTACCAATTGCATCAAACATGTTTTAGACCTTCTTTATGGAAAACTGTTTATAACAATATTTCATTGTTACAACTTGCTGAAATTTGTACATAGTGTTCCTACCATCTCAACTACCCAGTACAGGACAACATTTTACTTAAGAATTGCATCAAACATGTTTTAGATCTTGTTTATGGAAAACTGTTTATAACTGTATTTCATGGTTGCAACTTGCTGAAATTTGTCCATAGTGTTCCTACCATCTCAACTACGCAGTTCTGGACAAAATGTTACTTACCAATTGCATCAAACATGTTACTATGGACCTTCTTTATGGAAAACTGTTTATAACAATATTTCATTGTTACAACTTGCTGAAATTTGTCCATAGTGTTCCTACCATCTCAACTACCCAGTACAGGACAACATTTTAGTTAAGAATTGCATCAAACATGTTTTAGACCTTGTTTATGGAAAACAGTTTTTAACAGTATTTCATGGTTGAAACTTGTTGAAATTTGTCCACAGTGTTCCTATGATCTAGTTTAAACAGTACTGCAAAAATGTTTTATTTAGAGTGCATCAAACATGATTTAGACCTTGTTTATGGAAAACTGTTTAAAACCTCTCTAGGATATGTGGGACGGTAGCGTCCCACTTGGCCAATAGCCAGGGGAAATGTAGAGCGCCAAATTCAAAAAAATTATATTAAATCAAACTTTCATTAAATCACACATATAAGATAACAAATTAAAGCTACACTCGTTGTGAATCCAGCCACCATGTCAGATTTCAAAAAGGCTTTTCGGCGAAAGCATAAGGTGCTATTATCTGATGATAGCACAACAGTAAACAAAGAGAGTGTAGCATATTTCAACACTGCAGGCACGACACAAAATGCAGAAATAAAATATAAATCCTGCCTTACCTTTGACGAGATTATTTTGTTGGCACTCCAATATGTCCCATAAACATAAAAAATTGTCCTTTTGTTCCATTAATTCCGTCCATATATATCCAAATTGTCCATTTATTTGGCGCGTTTGATCCAGAAAAAAACAGCTTCCAGTTTGTGCAACGTCACTACAAAAATCTCAAAAATTACCTCTAAACTTTGCGAAAACATTTCAAACTACTTTTGTTATAAACGTTAATAATCGATCAAATTGAAGACGGGTCTATCTGTTTTCAATACAGGAGATCAACAAACTAACGCTACTTTTCTAGTCTTGCGCAACTCTCAAACAGTACACATGAAGTTACACTATTTCCAGATGGCCTTAATTCTTCATTGCACAAAGGAATAACCTCAACCTATTTCCAAAGACTGGTGACATCCAGTGGAAGCGGTAGGAAATGAAAACAGGGTGATTAGAAATCCAGTATGTTACGTTCCCCAGTTTCTGTGTTGTAGTTTGTATTTGAGTGTGTGTGTTTCAGGAGATGGCTTCCTGAAATTCTCCCCAAGCAGCTGGTTGGTCGGCCCCAATTGATGATTGGAGAGCTGACCCCGCCCCCTCGTCAAGATACAGCTGTCTCTAATTACCATTGCCACCTGAAGCTATATAAGCCAGTGTTCTGTTCAGAAGAGAGAGAGAGAGATCATAGTTAGGCTGAGATGATAGGCAGTCTTAGATCATTGCAGGCTGAGATCATTGCAGGCTGAGATCATTGCTGGAGAGATTGAATGTGATATAGATCATTGCTGAGAGAGGAGGTTGATGGCTGAGGGGTATAGCATGTTGGTCGTGAGTATGTACTATGTTAGTTGTTGTTGGTAGCAGCTTTGGTATGTTCTGTGTTTGTTGCTTTGTCAGAGTTTCTTTAATGGCCTGAGTTTTTTCTCAGTTTTGTTGTGAAATGGATTGTTTAATATTCTGTTTCATTTGTTCCCAGGGGGGAAGGGGAAGGCACCTAGGGAGTGCTTAGGCAAGAGGCCCGTGGGCATACATATACCCGTAGTATATTCACTGTTTAGGCACACTAGGTAAGACCTGGGCGGACCACCCCCTGTATTTTGGTTAGCGCACCAGGCGGTGCTAAGTTAGGTAAGTAGTGGGTAGGCAGGTTAGATAGGAGAGGGGGGGCTTTGACATTTACTTCCTTTGCTTTGGTTCCGTCCAGCCCCTTTTCCCCATATTACCGTGTAAGGAATAAAGTCCTTGTAAACGGTACCACATTCTGCCTTTTTGTCATCCTTACTCGCACCTACAGTCCATACCTCTTTCGCTTCACGGAGAGTTGAGTTGTAGCAGGGTGTTGCGTTCCCTCTTCAGAGGCGTGCGTAACACAGTATCCCAAAGAAAACTCATTGAACAGACAGTGACCTAAAAAAAAAAAAAATGAATGGTTAGTCCTCTGGGTTTTGCCTGCTACATAAGTTCTGTTATACTTACAGACATGATTCAAACAGTTTTAGAAACTTCAGAGTGTGTTCTATCCAAATCTACTAATAATATGCATATCTTATATTATGGGGATGAGTAGAAGGAAGTTGAAATTGGGCACGCTATTTATCCAAAAGTGAAAATGCTGCCCCCTATCCTAGAGAAGTTAATGCAACCGCTCTGTCAGATCTCAAAAAAGCTTTACGGCAAAAGCACAATATTCAATCATCTGAGTACAGCGTTCAGCCACCAAAGCAAGCCATACAGTTACCCGCCAAATTGTGGAGTAAATAAAAGTCAGAAATTGCATTATAAATCTTCACTTACTTTTGCTGATCTTCGTCGGAATGCACTCCCGGGACTCCCAATTCCACAAGAAATGTTTCTTTTGTTCGATTACGTCCATATTTATGTCCAAATACCTCCGTTTTGTTCGCGCGTTTAGTTCACTATTCCAAAGGCACAATGCGCGAGCGCAAAATCCAGACGCAAAGTCAAAAGAGTTCCATTACAGTTTGTAGAAACATGTCAAACGACGTTTACAATCAATCCTTAGGGTCTTTTTATAATAAATCTTCAATAATATTCCAACCGGACAATAGCGTATTCATTACAGAGGAAAAAAAGGAACGGCGCGCCCGCGTGACCGCGCAGTTAAAAACTCATTGGCCTTTGCCTAGTCCACTTGTTGAAACAGCTCTTATTCAACCCCCTTCCACAATAGAAGCCTCAAACAACTTTATAAAGACTGTTGATATCTGCTGGAAACCTTGGGAAGTGCAATCTGGCCCCATAGACACATATTGGATAAGCAATTACTTAAATGAAACTATAAACCTCAGATTTCCCACTTCCTGGTTGTATTTGTCTCAGGTTTTCGCCTGCCATATGAGTTCCGTTATCCTCACAGACATTATTTTAACAGTTTTGGAAAGTTTAGAGTGTTTTCTATCCAAATACATATGCATATCATAGCTTCTGGGCCTGGGTAACAAGCAGTTTACTCTGGGCACCTTTTTCATCCAAGCTACTCAATACTGCCCCCCTTTCCCAAAGAAGTTAAGTCAATAAACAAACAGAAGGGCATAGATCTGTGGTCAGATGAAAGTGGTCAGATGAAGCAGATGCTAAACTACAGGACTGTTTTGCTAGCACAGACTGGAATATGAACCGGGATTCTTCCGATGGCATTGAGGAGTACACCACATCAGTCACTGGCTTCATCAATAGGTGCATCGATGACGTCGTCCCCACAGTGACTGTACATACCCCAACCAGAAGCCATGGATTACAGGCAACAACCGCACTGAGCTAAAGGGTAGAGCTGCCACTTTCAAGGAGCGGGACTTTAACCCGGAAGCATATAAGAAATCCCGCTATGACCTCAGGGCTTGCAAACTATTACAGACTACAAAGGGAAGCACAGCAGAGAGCTGCCCAGTGACACAAGCCTACCAGACAAGCTAAATAACCTCTATGCTCGCATCGAGGCAAGTAACACTGAAACATGCATGAGAGCATCAGCTGTCCACAGCTGACGTGAGCAAGTCCTTCAAAAGGTCAACATTGACATGGCCGCAGGGCCAGACAGATTACCAGGACGTGTACTCCAAGCATGCGCTGACCAACTGGCAAGTGTCTTCACTGACATTTTCAAACTCTCCCTGCCTTAGTCTGTAATATAAACATGTTTCAAGCGGACCACCATAGTCCCTGTGCCCAAGAACACTAAGGTAACCTGCCTAAATGACTGACTACCGACCCTTAGCACTCACGTCTGTAGCCATGACATGCTTTGAAAGGCTGGTCATGGCTCACATCAAAACCATTATCCCAGAAACCCTAGACCCACTCCAATTTGCATACCGCACCAACAGATCCACAGATGATGCAATCCCTATCGCACTCCACACTGCCCTTTCCCACCTGGACAAAAGGAACTCCGATGTGAGAATGCTATTCATTGATTACAGCTCCGCGTTCAACACCATACTGCCCTCCAAAGCTCATCACTAAGCTAAAGACCCTGGGACTAAACACCTCCCTCTGCAACTGGATCTTGGACTTCCCTATGGGCTGCCCCCAGGTCGTAAGGGTAGGTAACAACACATCCGCCACGCTGATTCTCAACACGGGGGCCCCTCAGGGGTGCGTGCTCAGTCCCCTCCTGTACTCCCTGTTCACTCATGAATGCATGGCCAGGCACGACTTCAACACTTCATACATTTCCTCTGGATTTTGTCTGAACACACTATATATATATAGAGAAGGCTCTCCCACCTTACATCCTGTGGGATACATTAACCAGCCATTCACTGTAATGCTGAACACTTTGAGCACTTCGAACACACGATCACTTGATATGTGTGTTCACGGGTCAATCGAGTCAATCTAATGCTAGTTGTCAAGTCATCAAGTGCCCCACTGAGCCCCTTCGGAAGCCTCTCTATCGAGTGTGCATCCTGTGTGGACCTAGCAACAACATAGTCAAAACTACTTTGCCCTCAAAAATTGTCAGAATAAGTCAACATAAATTAGAAATCTGTAATTAATTTTGTTTGATAAAGTGCATGAAAACTTGTCCAATAGCGAGCTAGACAGCAGATCCAACCCACTTCCTTACAGCTGCACTAGGGTCAGGCAGCATTAAGACACTGCATAGATTAAGACACTGCGGAACCGGCGTGAGATATGGCTCGGAAAACGTACCTCAATCCAGGGATGAGAAATGCGTGGTAGCCTGCAGATTAAATGACTGCTATTTTTTTCTGGAAATGGCTGCTGTTGCTTCTGCTACCTTGCATGAGGATGAATAGTACAGTTTTCCGGGAAACTAGCAGTCATTCAATCTTCTCTGCTTAACATTTGGGACAATGGGACAATTCGGAGTACAGCGTATTTCTCATCCCTAGATTGAGGTACGTTTTCCGACCCATAACTCACGCCGGATCCATATTGTCTTAATATACACAAGAATGCTTTCCGACCCTAGTGCAGCTGTAAGCAAGTGGGTCAGATCTGCTGGCTAGCTAGCTAATCCTTAGCCGGCCACATCATATGAAACGAAAGAGAAGTTAACCACAGCTAGCTAATGCAACACTAAATTTAATGATCCTTCAATAAGCTAGCTGGCTAGTTAGCTAGCTACCTACCGTAGTAACATGATTTTATCACAATGAACAAGTTTTAATGAAGCAGCAACTGCCTGTTCTGACCCGAGTAAGTGCAGTAGCAAATCAGCTGCTGTGCCTGTGCGCTCAGCTGAGCTGTCCCACAATGTTACAACGTAACTTGGAAACATTCTGAATTACGGACTGACTGCTGAAAGGTGAGAAGTAGTAGATCTTTGTCAGTAAGCTGTCAAACTATTGGAGATAAGTGACAAGCAAAACACTGTTTAGAGTGCCCCAAATCCTTAACTTTTACTGCCTCAGAAACCCGGATCCGGGAGCACCCCCCACCCCCCCCACACTGATTAGCATAGCTAGCATAGCTTCACAAGTAAATAGTAGCATCTAAATATCATTAAATCACAAGTCCAAGACACCAGATGAAAGATACAGATCTTGTGAATAAACCCATCATTTCTGTTTTTTAAAATGTTTTACAGGGAAGACACAATATGTAAATCTATTAGCTAACCACGTTAGCAAAATACACCACTTTTCTTTGTCCACCATTTTTTCTCAACACCACTAGCTATCACCAATTCGGCCAAATAAAGATATTGATAGCCACTAACCAAGAAAAAACCTCATCAGATGACAGTCTGATAACATATTTATGGTATAGGATAGGTTTTGTTAGAAAAATGTGCCTATTTCAGGTAGAAATCACAGTTTACAATTGCACCCACCATCACAACTCGACTAGAATTACTACAGAGAGCAACGTGTATGACCAATTTACTCATCATAAAACATTTCATAAAAATAGACAAAGCATAGCAATGGAAAGACACAGTTCTTGTGAATTCAGACAATATTTCAGATTTTCTAAGCGTTTTACAGCGAAAACACAATAAATCGTTATATTAGCATACCACATGTGCAAACGTTACCCGAGCATTGATACAAGCCAAAGAGAGGGATAACGTAATCATCGCCAAAATGTATTAATTTTTTCACTAACCTTCTCAGAATTCTTCCGATGACACTCCTGTAACATCATTTTACAACATACATATACAGTTTGTTCGAAAATGTGCATATTTAGCCACAAAAAACCGTGGTTATAACATGACAATACTAGCAAAACTAGCCTGAAAATGTCGGGGGCCATTTTGGACAGTGATCTGGCGTAATGAATAACTAATCGTAAACTTGACTAAAAAATATAGGGTGGACAGCAATCGAAAGACAAATTAGTTCTTAATGCAATCGCTGAATAACATTTCTAAAATTATCCTTACTGTGCAATACAGGGTTCGCCAAGCGAAGCTATACCAAACAAAATGGCGGAATATGCGTATTAAATTTTTCGACAGAACAACGATTTATCATCATAAATAGTTCTTACTGTGAGCTGTTCTTCCATCAGTATCTTGGGCAATGTATCCTTTCTTGGGTCTAATCTTCTTTTGGTCGAAAGCTGTCCTCTTGTCCGTCGAAATGACCACTAACGTTCGACCGGGACCCCGAAACGTGCCCGGTGCTTCAATATGCATCACAAAGCAATGCCTCAAAATCGCACTAAACGGATATAAATTGCTATAAAACGGTTTAAATTAACTACCGTATGATGTTTTTAACACCTATAACGAGTAAAAACATGACCGGCGATATATAAGTGGCTAAACCAACGCTTGGAAAGAGAGCAAATCCGACGTCCATCGCGCGCAAGACGCAGCAGGAAAAGACAGCTCCTTCCGGTCTTTTTTGTTTTATACTGGCCCTGATTGCGCAATCGACTCCATTCAAATTGTCACCTCTTACTGACATCTAGAGGAAGGCATGGGCAGTGTTTGTATCCTCATAGGAATTACAGGGACTTTAAAACTGACCTGGGACCAGAGGCCAAAATTTCTGAAATCTGACTCCATATCAGGAAAAGTGCTGTAGAATGAGTTCTGTTTCACTCAGAGACATAATTCAAACGTCTATAGAAACTAGAGAGTGTTTTCTATCCAATAATAACAATAATATGCATATTGTACGAGCAAGAATTGAGTACTAGGCAGTTTAATTTGGCAATGTAAAAAAAAAAAAAGTGCTAACAGCTCCCCCTATTGACAAAAAGCTTAAATTTCCATCCCTGTGTTTTTCTCAGTGGTAGGTAGCAGCAGGCAGTCTACAACAAGCTAAATAAGCTGATAAAATGACTGGCGACCAATATACTTGCACATATTTTGTGCAGAAGTAGAGAGAAGTCGATTTGTTTTTACAACTTTCTCCCCGTCTATCGGAGTATGCGTCTGTGTCACTCATGTTTAATAGCAAATCATGCTACTACACAGGTCCCGGGAGAAGTTATCTTTAACTGTAATGCAGTTGATTGGTGATTATGACATCCATACAAGCATTATTCTCAGATTTTGACCTCAATATAAACAATAGCCTAAATGTAGGCTAATTTTACAGGGGGGAATCAGGAAATTTCCTGGTCGACCCTTTTCCCCACGCGGTTCAATTGCATTTCCATTGTTTTTGTCGAGTTCAATTGACCTCTTTACAGCATTTATTATCAAAATAAACGTTATAGCACAAGATATGGCAAATTAGGTAATGGAACATTTCAGTCTTAAGGAAGTATGCTTTGGAGTGATTGCAATGCATCAGAAAGGTAATGGAAAGTATAGGAAAACATGAGGGATGATCATCAAACAGTAATTTTATTTTTTTATTTTATTTCACCTTTATTACGCCAGTTGTGAACAACTTCTCATTTACAACTGCGACCTGGCCAAGATAAAGCAAAGCAGTGTGACACAAACAACAACACAGAATTACACATGAAATAAACAAACGTACAGTCAATAACACAATAGGAAAAATCTATATACAGTGTGTGCAAATGAGGTAAGATTAGGGAGGTAAAGCAATAAATAGGCCGTAGTGGCGAAGTAATTACAATTTAGCAATTGAACACTGGAAACACATTTGTGCAGAATCAATTCATTTTCCTTAGTTATTCTGTCCAGATGTATCACTCTCCCTTCTAAGGAGTCCTGCACAGCGTGTGCCATAGGTGGAAACAGACAACACATACGTGTTCCTGAGAGTCTTTTAGAGATGGAGTCATAGTTGATAATAGCTACAACCATTCAAAATCTTCCAGACAAATTCGTAGGAAGAAAACGATTTCAAGATCGCTTTTACCATTCGGTTTGTCCCCTCCACTAATAAGGTTACTCACGATTCTATGAACTAAGCAGCGCATTCAGATTATTGTCTCGAGCTGCCAGTTAAGTCAGCGAAAGAGGCATGCATCTCGCGAGACCCGCAATGACTATACCTGACCTAGAACATATTGTGGGCTAACAGGCTCCTAAGGCCTTATAGGCTAGTTACATTGCAAAAGGCCCCTCAGCTCCGGAGGGTCACCTGGCATGCCTCAAATAGACTAGATAACTCACAATGACACAAAGGCACAGAGGGTGAAGACTACTGTATATGGTAGACATATGTTTTGTGATTAAATACTATTGGTTGGTTCTAGCACATAAAGAACAGGTCAAAGTATGTAGGCCTATTTGAAGAGAGCTAGAGAAATCTCACGAATCCCTATGGAACTTTCATTGCGCACACCTGGTCCCTATTCCCACTGATTGTATTTGTATGTGTTCTTTGTTCACCATGGTGCTGTCGATTATTGTTCCCATGTCCGTTGGTCGTGTGAGTACCTATGCTGTGTGTTTTGGCTTTCGTGCCATTATGGATTCCGCAGATGATTACGGGTCATGTCCTGTGTGATAATCAATGAGCGATTGTGTTATGTATTCGAGGTACTCCTCGCTATTTTGTATGGGTCTCAACCCTGTGTTTTGTAGACGTGTTTGTTTGGTCTTCGTCCCCGTGCCTTTACTCGGCACGCTGTAATTTGGGTAAAATAAAAGACCCTATTATGCATTCCTGCACCTGCAATCATTCATACCAACGTGACAGAATAATCAACCATTGAGGGAGATAGCGGGAATGCCCTGTCCGACGACGCTGCGACTGGTCCGTCCAGTGCCGCCACAACTGGCTCGTCCGACGTCGCCACAACGGTTCCATTTCATGATAGCCGGCTTGGAGTTTGCGAAAAAGCACCTAAAGGACTCAACAAGATTCTCTGGTCTGATGAAATCAAGATTGAACTCTTTGGCCTGAATGCCAAGCATCACGTCTGGAGGAAACCTGGCATTGTGGTGGCAGCATCATGCTGTGGGGATGTTTTTCAGTGGCAGGGACTGGGAGACTAGTCAGGATCGAGTGAAAGATGAACGGAGCAAAGTACAGAGCCAGTAAGGCCTTGATGAAAACCTGCTCCAGAGATCTCAGGACCTCAGACTTGGGCGATGGTTCACCTTCAAACAGGAAAATGACCCTCGAGGCTGTAATTGCCGCCAAAGGTGCTTCAACAAAGTACTGAGTAAAGGGTCTGAACACTTACTGTATGTAAATGTGATATTTCCGGATTTGTGTACCCACCTGCCGCGCCATACTGTACGTCACAATCCCTCTCACTGTGTTCGGTTGCCTCATGCAAGAACCATGAGAGGTTTCTCCTCCTGAATGACTAGGCAGCGCCGCACTGTCCTCCTGGGGCTTAACTGTCCTTTGTTTGTGTGTGTGCGTGCCTGTGTGTGCCCCTGCGTGAGTATGCCTGTGTGTTTGTGTGTGTGACTGTGTTGGGGATCAATTGTATTAACCATCCTCTGTGCCTGTGTGTGTGTGTGTGTGTGTGTGTGTGTGTGTGTGTGTGTGTGTGTGTGTGTGTGTGTGTGTGTGTGTGTGTGTGTGTGTGTGTGTGTGTGTGTGTGTGTGTGTGTGTGTGTGTGTGTGTGTGTGTGTGTGTGTGTGTGTGTGTGTGTGTGTGTGTGTGAGTGTGTGTGTGTGTACGCAGTAACGCCCAGAGGTGGCCCCTGATTATCAACCCCTAGGGCAAGGCCAGACTTTGTGCACACCCTGGAGGACTGCATCTGGTGTGGCTTATCAGGTAAACTCCCATAGCCTGGAATCCAAACTATATTCTGAAGTGAAGCAATGGTAAACTGAGCACATCAGTTTGGATTCCAGACTAAAACCACTAGTCTCTGGTTGGTGCAGTACTCCTAGTCTCCTGAAGGGGTCTCCCTCCACCACAATAGCAAATACAGACGTGAAGCTGTATTCAGCATCAACAAAACAGAGAAATGGGGTGTGGTGGAAGGTCTTTGTTTCTCTATTCTTAAGGGAGAGAGTTTGAATGATGCTTACAGTTTTAGATACATTCACAACTACACCCCCAGCACCCTTCGGATGGAGCAAACATAGGCTACTGCAAAGAAATATAATCCATTTCAATGGGCTACAGTGCATCACAAATGAGATGTGTGATTAACTTGTACTTGGTACTCATCCCGGGTTCCGGGAGCACCCTCATCAGTAAAAAAGCTGACTAGCATAGCCTAGCATAGCGCCACAAGTAAATACTAGCATCTAAATATCATGAAATCACAAGTCCAAGACACCAGATGAAAGATACACATCTTGTGAATCCAGCCATCATTTCTGATTTTTAAAATGTTTTACAGGGAAGACAAAATATGTATTTCTATTAGCTAACCACGATAGCAAAAGACCAAACTTTTTTTTCTCCACCATTTTTTTACTGCATAGGTAGCTATCACAAATTCGACCAAATAAAGATATAAATAGTCACTAACCAAGAAACAACTTCATCAGATGACAGTCTGATAACATATTTATTGTATAGCATATGTTTTGTTCGAAAAATGTGCATATTTCAGGTATAAATCATAGTTTTACATTGCAGCCACCATCACAAAATCTCACCAAAGCAGCTAGAATAACTACAGAGACCAACGTGAATTACCTAATTACTCATCATAAAACATTTATGAAAAATACACAGCGTACAGCAAATGAAAGACCAACATCTTGTGAATCCAGCCAATATTTCAGATTTTTTAAGTGTTTTACAGCGAAAACACAATATAGCATTATATTAGCTTACTACAATAGCCAACCACACAGCAGCATTGATTCATGCACGTTAGCGATAGCGAATAAACCAGCAAAAGATATTACATTTTTCACTAACCTTCTCAAAACTTCATCAGATGACAGTCCTATAACATCATATTACACAATACATATATGGTTTGTTCGAAAATGTGCATATGTAGCGGCACAGATCGTGGTTATACAATGAGAATAGTAGCCAAACTGCAAACAAAATGTCGGGAGAAATCTTGGGAGAGGCACCTAATCTAATCAATAACTAATCATAAACTTGACAAAAAAATACAGGTTGGACAGCAAATGAAAGATACATTAGTTCTTAATGCAACCGCTGTGTTAGATTTTTAAAATTAACGTTACTACGACATACAGCGTGCGTTAAAGCGAGACCGCACCGAAATTAATGGCGGAATAATAGTTTAACATTTTTCAACAGAACAACGAATTAACATCATAAATAGTTCTTACTATTTGATGAGCTTCCATCAGAATCTTGTGCAAGTTGTCCTTTGTCCAGAATAATCGTTGCTCGGTTGTAGATTGTCGTCTTCAACTTTGGAATTAGCAGCAAACATTAGCCATGTGGCGAAAACGTGTCCAACTCACCATAACGCAGCACAAACAAAATACCGAAAATCGCAATATACTGATATAAACTGATATAACTCGGTTTAAATTAACTACATTATGATGTTTTTAACACCTATATCGAATAAAATCAGAGCCGGATAAATCTAACTCCTATAACGAGAGCTTTTCAGAATGCAATCCTGAGGTCTGTCTCGCGTCATGACGAACGTTGAAAAGATTGCACCCCCGGTTCCAAGAGCTTTTGTACGGCCTCAGATCTACCTAGACATCCCATTCCAATTCTCACTGCTTACTGACATCTAGGGGAAGGCGTATGCAGTGCATGTCGACCCATAGATTACATGCAAATTAATAAACTGACCCTGGAACAGAGTGCCCGATTTAAGATTTCTCACTTCCTGACAGGAGGTTTGCTGCAAAATGAGTTCTGTTTCACTCACAGATATAATTCAAACTGTTTTAGAAACTAGAGAGTGTTTTCTATCCAATAGTAATAATAATATGCATATTGTACGAGCAAGAATTGAGTACGAGGCAGTTTAATTTGGGAACGAATTTTTACAAAGTCGAAATGGCGCCCCCCTATTGAGAAAAGGTTTTAAAGTTGCAAAGGGAGGGTATATTACTATTACATTTTGAAGTGTACCAGTAAACTACCAGAATTTTGGTAACTGTTAAGTTGTGGGGGGAATTTATCACAAGACAACTACTATCCTTGTCGGCTACTTCAGATTATCACACGTGTCTGTAATTATCTTTAGCCCTCTATGTGGCCTTATCACTGTCACGCTTCTCGTGGGCTGAAGGAAGAGTGGACCAAGGTGCAGCGTTTAAAGTGTTCATGATTTAATCCAAAAAAACAATCGAACAAAAACAACAAACAGGAGAACGAAAGCGAACAGTTCTATCAGGCAAACAAAACAGCTAAACAGAAAATAACTACCCACAAAACACAGGTGGGAAAAGGCTACATAAGTATGGTTCTCAATCAGAGACAACGATAGACAGCTGCCTCTGATTGAGAACCACACCCGGCCAAACACACAGAAATAGAAAACATAGAACACAAAACATAGAATGCCCACCCCAACTCACGCCCTGACCAAACCAAAATAGAGACAAAAAAATGATCTCTAAGGTCAGGGCATGACAATCACATGTAAAAAAATTAATAAATAATTAAATACGATGATTTTAAAATAAAACATTGAATAACAAAGCTGTATAACATTATCCTAAATATAATTCATCACCTCAGTGAACTCCATTGGTCAGTCCTTCCAGGATTCCCTGATTGCAAATATATTTTTTCAAAAACAACAATTCCCTGCATATTATACAGGTGTTTGCAAATTTGACCAATCACCTCACTATTTCCACATAAAACAATCAAATTATTGCAATATTATTGCATAAAACTGACCAGTCCCCGCAGTACAAAAAGAGGGCTCACAAATTCAACCAATCACCGCACATTGACTGCATTATATGTTTGTCAACAAAGCGCTTTTTAGCGACAAATTGGACAAAATCATTGTAAAATGCAACATGTCAGATTTGCCACAGCAAAATCAAGCATTTTTGCCCGCAAATATCACAAAAAATCCCTGCGAAATCTTGGAAGGACTGATTGATGTTTAATATAAGGGTTTCAGCATTAAACATCATAAAAAAAAGATTACACACTTTTATTTATTTTACTATGTCAATATGTCTTTGTTGTTAATATTTTGTCACCAAACTGGTGGCAGTTGTGAAAAAGTCAATAGTTTGAAGAGTTGCAGAGTTAATTGAATAGACTGCCATAGATGACATGTTAATTACCAAAATTATTGAATGTTCCAGTAACTTTGGTAAATTACCAGTAGCTTTGAATGCCTACAGTATGTGTGATCAAATAAGTGTGTTGGTTGGTTATACCAATGTCTCTTTGCCCGTTTTCAGAGGGAAGCAGACCCGTATCATCTTTGTGTGGGCAGATGGACTCAATCTTTTTTAGAACATGGTTGTTTGTTTGTGTTGTTCTCTCTTTGTTCAATAAGTCCCCTAAGGACCTTGAATTTTAGGCCTGAGGTGGAATTGCATTGCCTCAATTCCCACCGCCATCATTTGGACTTGAATGTTGTGCTCTCTATATTCAAAAGTTTTACAAAACTTGTTTGTGTAGAATGTTTTTCACAATAATGAACAGAATGCTTTTGCCAATCCAGTAACTCTTGACAAATAATGTATGAAGACATCCGAACAAAGCCCAAACTTGGGTTGGCTCTCGGGACAATGTTTACTGTCAGACAACAGAAGAGTGTGTTTACATTTACATTTAAGTCATTTAGCAGACGCTCTTATCCAGAGCGACTTACAAATTGGTGCATTCACCTTATGACATCCAGTGGAACAGCCACTTTACAATAGTGCATCTAAATCTTTTAAGGGGGGGGGGGGGGTGAGAAGGATTACTTTATCCTATCCTAGGTATTCCTTAAAGAGGTGGGGTTTCAGGTGTCTCCGGAAGGTGGTGATTGACTCCGCTGTCCTGGCGTCGTGAGGGAGTTTGTTCCACCATTGGGGGGCCAGAGCAGCGAACAGTTTTGACTGGGCTGAGCGGGAACTGTACTTCCTCAGTGGTAGGGAGGCGAGCAGGCCAGAGGTGGATGAACGCAGTGCCCTTGTTTGGGTGTAGGGCCTGATCAGAGCCTGGAGGTACTGAGGTGCCGTTCCCCTCACAGCTCCGTAGGCAAGCACCATGGTCTTGTAGCGGATGCGAGCTTCAACTGGAAGCCAGTGGAGAGAGCGGAGGAGCGGGGTGACGTGAGAGAACTTGGGAAGGTTGAACACCAGACGGGCTGCGGCGTTCTGGATGAGTTGTAGGGGTTTAATGGCACAGGCAGGGAGCCCAGCCAACAGCGAGTTGCAGTAATCCAGACGGGAGATGACAAGTGCCTGGATTAGGACCTGCGCCGCTTCCTGTGTGAGGCAGGGTCGTACTCTGCGGATGTTGTAGAGCATGAACCTACAGGAACGGGCCACCGCCTTGATGTTAGTTGAGAACGACAGGGTGTTGTCCAGGATCACGCCAAGGTTCTTAGCGCTCTGGGAGGAGGACACAATGGAGTTGTCAACCGTGATGGCGAGATCATGGAACGGGCAGTCCTTCCCCGGGAGGAAGAGCAGCTCCGTCTTGCCGAGGTTCAGCTTGAGGTGGTGATCCGTCATCCACACTGATATGTCTGCCAGACATGCAGAGATGCGATTCGCCACCTGGTCATCAGAAGGGGGAAAGGAGAAGATTAGTTGTGTGTCGTCTGCATAGCAATGATAGGACAGGGCTCCGGGCAGCCGAGCGGAAATGGAGGAAAACTCGCCTCCCTGCGGACCTGGCATCCTTTCACTCCCTCCTCTCTACATTCTCCTCTTCTGTCTCTGCTGCTAAAGCCAATTTCTACCACTCTAAATTCCAAGCATCTGCCTCTAACCCTAGGAAGCTCTTTGCCACCTTCTCCTCCCTCCTGAATCCTCCTCCCCCTCCTCCCCCCTCCTCCCTCTCTGCTGATGACTTCGTCAACCATTTTGAAAAGAAGGTCGACGACATCCGATCCTCGTTTGCTAAGTCAAACGACACCGCTGGTTCTGCTCACACTGCCCTACCCTGTGCTTTGTCCTCTTTCTCCCCTCTCTCTCCAGATGAAATCTCGCGTCTTGTGACGGCCGGCCGCCCAACAACCTGCCCGCTTGACCCTATCCCCTCCTCTCTTCTCCAGACCATTTCCGGAGACCTTCTCCCTTACCTCACCTCGCTCATCAACTCATCCTTGACCGCTGGCTACGTCCCTTCCGTCTTCAAGAGAGCGAGAGTTGCACCCCTTCTGAAAAAACCTACACTCGATCCCTCCGATGTCAACAACTACAGACCAGTATCCCTTCTTTCTTTTCTCTCCAAAACTCTTGAACGTGCTGTCCTTGGCCAGCTCTCCTGCTATCTCTCTCAGAATGACCTTCTTGATCCAAATCAGTCAGGTTTCAAGACTAGTCATTCAACTGAGACTGCTCTTCTCTGTGTCACGGAGGCGCTCCGCACTGCTAAAGCTAACTCTCTCTCCTCTGCTCTCATCCTTCTAGACCTATCGGCTGCCTTTGATACTGTGAACCATCAGATCCTCCTCTCCACCCTCTCCGAGCTGGGCATCTCCGGCGCGGCCCACGCTTGGATTGCGTCCTACCTGACAGGTCGCTCCTACCAGGTGGCGTGGCGAGAATCTGTCTCCGCACCACGTGCTCTCACCACTGGTGTCCCCTAGGGCTCTGTTCTAGGCCCTCTCCTATTCTCGCTATACACCAAGTCACTTGGCTCTGTCATATCCTCACATAGTTTGGAAGGATGCCTCTATCTTTCTAGTGACTGGGTGTATTGAAACACCATCCAACGTGTAATTAATAACTTCACCAAGGGATATTCAATGTCTGCTATTTTTTCCCCCATCTACCAATAGGTGTCCTTCCTTGCGAGGCATTGGAAAACCTCCCTTGTCTTTGTGGTTGAATCTGTGTTGGAAATTCCCTGCTCGACTGAGGGACCTTATGTGTGGGATACAGAGATGAGGTAGTCATATCAAAATCATGTTAGACACTATTATAGCACATATAGTGAGTCCATGCAACTTATTATGTGACTTGTTAAGCAAATTTTTGCTATAACAAAGGGGTTGAATACTTATTGACTCAAGACATTTCAGATTTTCATTTGTAATTTTTTTTTTTTTTTAAACATCATTCCACTTTTACGTTATGGGGTATTGTGTGTAGGCCAGTGACACAAAATCTAAATTTTATAAATGTTAAATTCAGGCTGTAACACAACAAAATGTGGAAAAGTCAGAAAGGTGTAAATACTTTCTGAAGGCCAAAATGTCAAGAAAAATATGTGAACCCTTTGGAATTACCTGGATTTCTGTATGAATTGCTCATCAAATTTGATCTGATCTTCATCTAAGTCACAACAATAGACAAACACAGTCTGCTTAAACTAATAACACATAAACAATTATACGTTTTCATGTCTTTATTGAACACACCGTGCAAACATTAAGTATGTGAACAATAAGTATGTGAACTGGTTGACCTTCCTTTGGCCGCAATGACTTCAAACAAACATTTTCTGTAGTTGCGGATCAGACCCGCACAATGGTCAGGAGGAATGGTAGGCCATTCCTCTTGACAAAACTGTTTCAGTTCAGCAATATTCTTTCTTGGGATATCTGGTGTGAACCACTCTCTTGAGGTCATGCCACAGCATCCCAATTGTGTTGAGGTCAAGACTACTCCAGAAGGCGTATTTTCTTTTGTTGAAGCCATTCTGTTGTTGATTTACCTCTGTGTTTTGGGTCATTGTCCTGTTGCATCACCCAACTTCTGTTGAGCTTCAAATGGCGGACAGATAGCCTTACATTCATTCTCCTGAAAATTGTCTTGATAAACTTGGAAATTTATTTTTCTGTCGATGATAACAAGCTGTCCAGGCCCTGAGGCAGCAAAGCAGCCCCATACCATGATGCTCCCTCCATCATACTTTACAGTTGGGATGAGGTTTTGATGTCGGTTTGCTGTGCCTTTTTTTCTCCACACGTAGTGATGTGTGTTCCTTCCAAACAACTCAACTTTAGTTTCATCTGTCCACATAATATTTTGCCAGAAGCGCTGTGGAACATCCAGGTGCTCTTTTGCGAACTTCAGAAGTGCAGCAATGTTTTTTTTGGACAGCAGTGGCTTCTTTCATGGTGTCCTCCCATGAACGCCATATCTTGTTTAGTGTTTTACGTATTGTAGACTCGTCAACAGAGATGTTAGCATGTTCCAGAGATTTCTGTAAGTATTTAGCTGACACTAAGATTATTTTTAACCTCATTGAGCATTATGCGCTATGCTCTTGCAGTCATCTTTGCAGGACGGCCACTCCTAGGGAGAGTAGCAACAGTGCTGAACTTTCTCCATTTATAGACAATTTGTCTTACCGTGGACTGATGAACATCAAGGCTTTTAGAGATACTTTTGTAACCCTTTCCAGCTTTAAGCAAGTCAACAATTCTTAATCTTAGGTCTTCTGAGATCTCTTTTGTTCGAGTCATGGTTCACATCAGGCAATGCTTCTTGTGAATAGCAAATTTACATTTTGTGAGTGTTTTTTAAAGGGTCTAACCAACATCTCCAATCTCGTCTCATTGATTGGGCTCCAGGTTAACTGACTCCTGACTCCAATTCGCTTTTGGAGGTCATTAGCCTAGGGGTTCACATACTTTTTCCAACCTACACTGTGAATGTTTAAATGATGTATTCAATATAGACAAGAAAAATACAATAATTTGTGTGTTATTAGTTTAAGCACACTGTGTTTGTCTATTGTTTTGACTTAGATGAAGATCAGATGAAATGTTATGAGTAATTCCAAAGGGTTTACATACTTTTTCTTGCCACTGTATTACTCTCTATTTTCAACTCAGTATGCCCACATAGAACAGTGATGGGAGCTTATGATTATGTTATCTTAATACCACTTATCTGAGATATGCTGTGATTCACAATGGTTGGAAAGAGTTAAGAAGAGACAGAGCCATATATTTGGAGAGTTGGGACAATAGAGACTCTATTAAATTACAATACAAGTATTATTGAACTAGTTAACATTACATACAAATAGTATTATTTAAATAATACTATTTAACATTGTCTAGAATTAGAACAATATTCTAAATTCTAAAAGACTGAACGTTGGCCCAATTCTATCATGGCATCGGAATAAGTAGTGAAGTTAATTATTGATCGAACTGCTAAGTTAACATGAGCAAATGTATTTCGTCTCTTAATCACATCCAAGACAGCCTATGGAAAGACAAGGTGCAGAGAACACTTAGGCATCCCCAGTGGAATGATTAAGTCTTGGGAACAGAAGCGTCGGTATGACAGGGCTGAAGACCAGTAATTGTTTGCTAGGAGGGGTAGTAACACGGTCCTTCAGGGTTTAATAATGGAGTGTCACGGTGCTAACCAGAGGACGTTGGAAGGGCGTCAAACGTCTACAGTCGTGGCCAAACGTTTTGAGAATGACACAAATATTAATTTTCACAAAGTCTGCTGCCTCAGTGTCTTTAGATATTTTTGTCAGATGTTACTATGGAATACTGAAGTATAATTACATGCATTTCATAAGTGTCAAAGGCTTTTATTGACAATTACATGAAGTTGATGCAAAGAGTCAATATTTGCAGTGTTGACCCTTCTTTTTCAAGACCTCTGAAATCCGCCCTGGCAAGCTGTCAATTAACTTCTGGGCCACATCCTGACTGATGGCAGCCCATTCTTGCATAATCAATGCTTGGAGTTTGTCAGAATTTGTGGGTTTTTGTTAGTCCACCCGCCTCTTGAGGATTGACCACAAGTTCTCAATGGGATTAAGGTCTGGGGAGTTTCCTGGCCATGGACCCAAAATATCGATGTTCTCTTCCCCGAGCCACTTAGTTATCACTTTTGCCTTATGGCAAGGTGCTCCATCATGCTGGAAAAGGCATTGTTCGTCACCAAACTGTTCCTGGATGGTTGGGTGGTTGTTCTTAGATGGTTGTTCTTAGGCAAAATTGTGAGTGAGTCCACTCCCTTGGCTAAGAAGCAACCCCACACATGAATGGTCTTAGGATGCTTTACTGTTGGCATGACACAGGACTGATGGTAGCGCTCACCTTGTCTTCTCCAGACAAGCTTTTTTCCGGATGCCCCAAACAATCGGAAAGGGGATTCATCAGAGAAAATGACTTTACCCCAGTCTTCAGCAGTCCAATCCCTGTACCTTTTGTAGAATATCAGTCTGTTCCTTGTGTATTTCCAGGAGATAAGTTGCTTCTTTGCTGCCCTTCTTGACACCAGGCCATCCTCCAAAAGTCTTCGCCTCACTGTGCTTGCAGATGCACTCACACCTGACTGCTACCATTCCTGAGCAAGCTCTGTACTGGTGGTGCACCGATCCGCAGCTGAATTAACTTTAGGAGACGGTCCTGGCGCTTGGTGGACTTTCTTGGGCGCCCTGAAGCCTTCTTCACAACAATTGAACTGCTCTCCTTGAAATTCTTGATGATCCAATAAATGGTTGATTTAGGTTCAATCTTACTGTCAGCAATATCCTTGCCTGTGAAGCCCTTTTTGTGCAAAGCAATGATGACGGCCCGTGTTTCCTTGCAGGTAACCATGTTTGACAGAGGAAGAACAATGATTCCAAGCACCACCCTCCTTTTGAAGCTTCCAGTCTGTTATTTGAACTCAATCAGCATGACAGAGTGATCTCCAGCCTTGTACTCGTCAACACTCACACCTGTGTTAACGAGAGAATCACTAACATGATGTCAGCTGGTCCTTTTGTGGCAGGGCTGAAATGCAGTTAAAATGTTTTTTGGGATTCAGTTCATTTGCATGGCAAAGAGGGACTTTGCAATTCATCTGATCACTCTTCATAACATTCTGTAGTATATGCAAGTTGCCATCATACAGACTGAGGCAGCAGACTTTGTGAAAATTAGTATTTGTGTCATTCTCAAAACTTTTGGCCATCACTGTACTCTTATTATTATGTTGTTTCAGGGGTATTAGCTCAGAGCAGGTGTATTACAGAGTAGTCTATAATTTGCCAAGTGTGATCTAACCTTGAAATGAACTGTTCTACTACCAAAAGACACAAGCACAACACCCTTCCCAGGGGGTAACATTGGTTGAAAAGCATTCATGATCAGGATGTATACTGAATTAAAAACTATGTGTTTTTTTGTCTAGAGATATTTGTTTATATCTGGTTTTAATGTGCTTTTCAAATATCATTTCAACCAGATAATTACATTTTTCCCATCTTTACATTGGCATTACTGCCATGTGTTTTGCATTCATGCATCTGCTCAGTGTTATTGAACACAGCCATGTTGTTTCTCAATGCTCCTGGAGAACATTGGTGAGGGGCTGGATGCCATACTGGAGCCCCTGCTGCTGAAGCAGACTGGTGCCATCTGCATCCGCTTGGGAGACTCCACTATCAAGTACACCCCAGACTTTTGCTTCTAAATTACCACAAAGCTCTGCAACCTCCACTACCTGCCTGAAATCTCTGTTAAGGTTAAACACACACACACACACACACACACACACACACACACACACACACACACACACACACACACACACACACACACACACACACACACACACACACACACACACACACACACACACACACACACACACACACACAATTCCATTCCTTATTTTTACCTTTATTTAACTTGGCAAGTCAGTTATGAACAAATTCTTATGTTCAATTAAATAGTAACAGTGGGTTAATTGCCTTGTTTATGGGCAGAACAACAGATTTTTACCTTGTCAGCTCGGGGATTTGATCTTGTAACTTTTCGGTTACTAGTCCAACGCTCTAACCACTAGGCTACCCACCTCCCCTACTTTAGATTTATGTGTATTGTGTGTATTGTTGTGAAATTAGATTAGATATTACTTGTTAGATATTACTGCACTGTTGGAGCTAGAAACACAAGCATTTCGCTACACCGGCAATAACATCTGCTAAACACTGTCTGTGACAAATATAATTTAATTTGATTTGACACACACACAAACAACAGTATTATGCTCTTCACATACTGATTTGTAACATGCCTCTGTTCTAATTTAGTGTTAAAGGAGGATGCATACCCAAATACAATAAAAACGTTTTGTGAATAACTCTGTTATACCTCATGATCACTGTACTGGATTTGAGCAATTTTTACAAAACCACACATGTGTGTGGCTAAGAAAACATGTGTGAACCAATTTAGGCAATTGCATTTGAAGGAAACTAGCATTGGTGCTCCATAGGGGTTGAACTTGTGAGACTTAATTTCAATGCACGCCCTCGCTAACACATCTACTTGCTTAGAACAACGACAGCTCTGGAAGCATAAGACTTCTGCACATACTCTGTTCTTCCCCAAGCGTGACTGTACAGTACGTAGGTTCTATCCATAGCCGAGTGGCACATCTGCCTGAAGCAGGTATGAGCTTCTTCTAATGAGCCTTCCCTGCTCATTCACGCTTCCCAGAACTCACTGGCATGCAGATGGGGACTCTTTTCAACTCTGCCAAGGAGAGAGAGTGCTATCTTGTGCTATCTTGTGCTATTGGTGCTAAGCGAAGTGAAAATGATACAATGTAGAATCATAGGGGAGCCTGGGTATACCTTTCTCCCTTCTCGTGTAGTCTTTTGAAACCTTATCTGTGCCATGCATAATGACTGAGTATCATCATAGCATAGTAGCATAGTCTATTGTAATAGGCCTCTATTATTCTAAATAAAAATTGTGACACGTTCAGACTTTTATAATGTTGTTTTAAACTTCAAATATGGTACTACTATTTCAACAAAACAGCACAAAAAAGATCCACCCTGCAGAATAATTTTCAGACTGTGAGATACTGCCAGAGTATGATACACTATATATACAAAGTATGTGGACTCCCCTTCAAATGAGTGGACTCTGTTATTTCACCCACACCTGTTGCTGACAGGTGTATAAAATCGAGCACACAGCCATGCAATCTCCATAGACAAACATTGGCAGTAGACTTGCCTTACTGAAGAACTCAGTGACTTTCAACATGGCACCGTCATAGGATGCCACCTTTCCAATAAGTCAGTTTGTTACATTTCTACCCTGCTAGAGCTGCCCTAGTCAACTGTAAGTGCTGTTATTGTGAACTGGAATTGTTTAGGAGCAACAATGGCTCAGCCGCGAAGTGGTAGGCCACACAAGCTCACAGAACGGGACCGTTGAGTGCTGAAGCGCGTAGTGTGTAAAAATCATCTGTCCTCGGTTGCAGCACTCACTACCGAGTTCCAAACTGCCTCTGGAAGCAACGTCAGCACAATATCTGTTCTTCGGGGGCGTCATTAAATGGGTTTCCATGGCCGAGCAGCCGCACACCAGCCTAAGATCACCATGCGCAATGGCAAGCGTCGGCTGGAGTGGTGTAAAGCTCGCGGCCATTGTTTGTCGAGATTAGTGTGGAAGAACTTGATTGGCCTGCACAGTGCACTGACCTCAACCCCATCGAACACCTTTGGGATGAATTGGAATGCCAAATGCGAGCCAGGCCTAATCGCCCAACATCAGTGGCCGACCTCACTAACGCTCTTGTGGCTGAATGTAATCAAGTCCCCGCAGCAATGTTCCAACGTCAGGTGGAAATCCTTCCCAGAAGAGTGGAGGGGGGACCAACTCCATGTTAATGCCCATGATTTTGGAATGCTATGTTCAACAAGCTGGTGTCCACATACTTTTGGTCATGTAGTGTATCTCTCTCAAAGGGGGAAGGGAGTGAAGATTACAGCGAGTTATGCAATGCAGTTTCAGGGTCACAGCACATGAGCAAAGATGCATTTACCCCCCAACACACATCAGCCATTCACTCAATAATGTTCCATTTAACATAGCACCCCATGCAACACTAATACAAGCGAGTGAGTATGAGCCCTCAGGTGGGCCACAAGAAAAAGCAATTTCCAGAAAAGGCACATTAAAGTGAATTGCATTACAGAGAAAAAAGGCATTACAGAAGATCGCATTTCAAGGATCTATTTGCAGGGCCGTCTGCCTGTTTTTTATGGGCCACCATTAAATAGATTCAGCTTATTTTTCATGATATTTGTTTTGGGGGGGTACTGCCTACAGTACACTCTCATCATTGGCTCTCATTATTCCCATCAAGCCATATTTGAAACACAATATCTCCAATCGGAGCAGGCCTAGGCCCCTTTAAACCAGGCCAAAGGACCTGAGGAGAGCGGGAAGAGATTTGAAAATGTCAGCTCCGGGATTTGTACAGACTCCGAGGGTCTTTACCACCAGCCGAGTGGGCCGCGGCATCGATAGAAATGGAATTAGGGGCCTGGAGATTTACTCATTTATTTAGATGCCAGATATGAGCTTTTTTATGGCTGAAGGGGCAGTATTGAGTAGCTTGGATGAAATGTGCCCATATCAAACGGCCTGCTCCTCAGTCATAGTTTGCATATTATTATATAATATTTTTTGCATATTATTATTTGTATTGGATAGAAAACACTCTAAAGTTTCTAAAACTGTTTGAATTATGTCTGTGAGATTAACAGAACTCATATTGGCAGGCAAAATCCTGAGTTGAAATCAAAACAGGAAGTCAGAAATCTGAGCTGTATTCACCAGAGTCCCTTAAGAAATCCAAGTTATGAATGATGTTGCACTGCCTAGGGGTTCCACTAGATGTCAACCATCAATAGAAATTCCAATGAGACTTCTATGATGTTGTGGGAGAGAATGAGAGCAGAATCAGTCAGGTGTCCATCAAGCAGCCATTTCCTGATCATGCCTTTTCTTCATGCAAGACACTGACGTTCCATTGCTCATGCAGACAAGAACGAATACTCCGGTTGGAACTTTATTGAAGCTATATGTTAAAAACATCCTAATGATTGATTCAGTACTTAGTTTGAAATGTTTTTTCAACCAGTAATATCACATTTTGAAGTTCTTTTCCGATATAACGCTGACCAGAATTAGCGTTTGGATATGTAAACCAGACGCGCTAACAAAATAAGGTATTTGGACATAAATAACGTATTTTTTCGAACAAAACAAACATTTATTGTGGACCTGGGATTCCTGGTGTGCTTTCTGATCTAGATCATCAAAGGTAATGGAATATTTATCATGTATTTTATTGTTTATAGTGACGCCATCTTTGCAGCTGTGGTATGCTGTTTTTGAGCGCCGTCTCAGATTATAGCGTGCAAATCTTTTTCCGTAAAGTCTTTTTGAAATCTGACATAGCGGTTGCATTAAGGAGAGGTATATCTATAATTAAATGTGTATAACTTGTATTATCATCTATATTTATGATGAGTATTTCTGTTGAAACGATGGGCTATGCAAAGTCACTTGATGTTTTTGAATCTTGTAGCTTCAATGTAAACTCAGATTTTTTGATATAAATATGAATTTAATCAAACAAAACATGCATGTATTGTGTAACATGAAGTCCTATGAGTGTCATCTGATGAAAATAATCAAAGGTTAGTGATTCATTTTATCTCTATTCTGGTTTTTGTGAAGCTATCTTTAGCTGGGAAAAATGGCTGTGATTATTGTGGTTTTGTGGTGACCTAACATAATCGTTTGTAGTGCTTTTGCTGAAAAGCCTATTTGAAATTGGACACTTTGGTGGGATTAACAACAAGATTACCTTTAAAATGATATAAGACACATGAATGTCTGAGGAATTTTAATTATGAGATTTCTGGTTTTTGAATTTGGCGCCCTGCACTTGGACTGGCTGTTGTCATATCGGTCCCGTTACCGGGACTGCAGCCATAAGAAGTTTTAACCTCTAGCATAGAAGATCCTAAGGACAGGGTATCTGGGTTGAGATGTGCTCACTTCCCTCGCTCCCACTTGTGGTTCTTTGGATAGAGGAAAAAGGCTATTGCAGGAACACATGTACTGTAGCTTTACAGAGAAAGTTACCACTGTTGGATTGGATAGTAGCGAAGCGTGAATCATAACAGCAGCACTATCTCTCTCACTCGTTTTCTCTTTCTCTCTCTCTTTATCACGCACGCACGCGCGTGCGCGCGCACACACACACACACACACACACACACACACACACACACACACACACACACACACACACACACACACACACACACACACACACACACACACACACACACACACACACACACACACACACACACACACACACACACACACTACTGTAGAGTCTATAGTGGATGTTTGTTATTTGTGAAAGCTGATATATCGTGTTTGTCCTGTACTGTATGTGTTTACTGTAGGAGACCCTGCTGAGCTTCATGATCACCCCCAAGAGCATGCAGGACCAGCTGCAGGACATCATGGTGGCCAGGGAGAGGCCTGATCTGGAGGAGGAGAAACACGTCGTCATACAGCAGGGGGCCGAGAACAAGAGGTAATGGCTTAGAGAGAGTGGGGTGGGGAATAAGAGAGAGAGAGGGAGGGAGGGTGGGAATACTAGGAAAATAATACTTATTTTAACTCACAGATGAAATTAAAAGTAATGGGCAACAAATGGGGGAGTTCCAATCATTCAGTGTGTTCAAACAAAGAAACAGGTAGCACAGCATGCTCTGGTACTAATCACATCACTGACCTTTAACCTTTCAACCCCTCTCTGGCAGCGTGTTTGATTGACAGCCTTCAGAAGTTGCGAATACTGCCTGCTCCTTTAACTTAAGGGCAAATACTGAATCCAAAATAGATGCCTAGTGCATTGACAGTCACATCAAAACATAGCAGCCATCAGAACAGGCTACAGTCCTAGAGTCCTAGCAGCTAATGCAGTGGCATCACTTTGAGAGATTTAATGGCCACTTCACAAGACACACGTCTGCATAATGAATAGAAATTATGGGAGATGAGAATAACTGTCAATGCAGCCTGATTAATAAATTACCTGTTGCACGTCAGCTGTCAGTGTTTGCTCTTCATAATTTGTATAGCTCTTGACAAATAATGGGTCTCTGGTACTGGAGCCACTTTGAATGAATGACAAAGCATTGGCCATGCTAAATATTGGCTACTTGTTTAACCCATCTAAGATTATTTGATTTGTTTATGGTTTATTTGAGTACGGATCGATACAAGTGCATTGACATACAGTCTTACGGTGCCCAACACACACACACACACAGTCTTGTACAGCTAACCTTGTGGGGACATACAATTCAGTCCCATTCAAAATCCTATTTTCCCTAACCCCTAACCCTAAACCTAACCCTAATCCTAACCCGTACTCTTACCCTAACCCTAACCCTAACCTTAACCCTAATCCTAATCCTAACCCAAAAACCTAAACTTTATCCTAACCCTAAACCTAACCCTAGCTCCTAACCCTAACCCTACAACTAACCCTAGCTCCTAACCTTAATATTTAACTTAATTCTAACACTAATTCTAACCTTAACCCTAAACCCCCTAGAAATAGCATTTGACCTTGTGGGGACTAACAAAATGTCCCCAGCTGGTCAACTTTTTGTTCGTTTACTATTCTTGTAGGGACTTCTGGTCCCCACAAGAATAGTTAAACACGTCCACACACACACACACACACACACACACACACACACACACACACACACACACACACACACACACACACACACACACACACACACACACACACACACACACACACACACACACACACACACACACACACACACACACACACACACACACACACACACACACACACACACACACACACACACACACACATATACTGTACATACATAGACACACACATCCATCTTCCAATCTCCAGTTAGGACCATATGGGTCCCAGCTCTACCAGAATCCCAAAGCCCCCTTCTCTCCATCCCATCATTCCCCCAGGTGGATGATATGGAGTGGCGCTTCCAGCTAACAGGCTGCGTGGTCTGGTCAATCTCCACTCCAACCCCTGCACCTGGTTCTCCAAGAAGGCCTGGGATGAGAGAGATGGACCGCTTCAAGGGCCTGCGCGAGGACATGGCCCTCTTGAAATACGCCTGGAAGGAAGTGTATGGTAGCCCGGAGCATTACTGTACCATTGCAACAACTTTGATTTGCTGTGGCAGCAACCAGTACTTTTCAAAAGAGACGGGATTCACCCTAACCAGAGGAGTTCCAGGATAATTTACAGCAACATTGCAAACTGTTTTAGAGACTGATGGACAGCGTCTGGTAGTGCTCCAGTTCTCCCTGTCAGAATAAGCAACAGAGGACTTGGAAAGCATATCAACTCCTGTAGAAATGACACTATGGTTATTGCGAGTAACCTAATTTATGTTCCTTTAACACTGCCTTCCAGTGAGTTTATACAAACTGTTACCTCCTACCATTCTGATAGATTGGAGACTGTTATTCCATTGATTACCTCAAGGCAGATGCCCCAGGGGCAGAGAAGACCACACTCATTGAATATGGCGCTTCTAAATGTTAGAGCAATCACAATTAAATCCTTAATTGTGAATCACCTCATTATTGAGTGCAAAGTTGATTGGTTGTTTTTCACTGAAAAATGGCTGTCATCAGACTGTAGTGTCGCTCTTACTGAAGCCTCCCCTCGGACTACAGCTTTTAATACTCTATCAAAAAAGGGAAAAGGGGTGGGGGGACAGCCTCTTTTTCTACTGAAGAACATTTTGTTTGGTCGACTTTGGGTCTTTTGAGCATCATGGTATACTGTTTAAATGTCAGCCACCAGTGCTGACCATAACCCTGCTACACTGTTTTTACTGATTTATCTGAGCTATGGACTCTATCCAATATGTTACTGGGCCCACCGATAACCTTGGCCATACTCTGGAGCTGGTTATTACCAAGGGGCTTTCTATTGACATATCCTCTATTGTTGATGTTGCTTTATCTGATCACCACTATGTCATTTTTATTACTTTGTTGCCCATAGCACAGGGTAGTACTGAACGCTTTATTATGAAATGCTATCTTACCTCTGAAGTTGCTACAGATTTTATTGAGTGTATGAACAATAACCCATCACCTATTCTCCCTTCCTCTTGTGATTATTTAGTTGATAACTTTAATAGCAAATTAAGGGCAACCATTGATGCCATAGCTCCAGTAAAGTTGAAAAAGGCCACATCCAAACGGAGAGCCCCGTGGATGAGTGACGAAACTAATCAATTAAAGAGAAATTACAGAAAGGCAGAGCGGAAGTGGAGAAACTCAAAGTTGCAGGTCCATAATGATATTCTGTAAGAGCAACTTGGCATATATAACGAGGCAATTAGATATGCCAGATGGGCTCAATGTTCTAACTTGATCAATATTAATTTGGGGTAGGCGTGCCGCTAGCGCCTCACCTCGACAACATCCGGTGAAATTGCAAAGCGCGAAAGTCAAAATACAAAATTCGTAATATTAAACATTCATGAAAATACAAGTGTCTTACATAGTTTAAAAGCTTAACTTCTCGTTAATCCAGCCGCTTTGTCAGATTTCAAAAAGGCTTTACGGCGAAAGCACACCATGCGATTATCTGAGGACAGCGCCCCACATATAAAAGCATTATATACATTTTCCAACCAAGCAGAGGCATCACGAAAGTCAGAAATAGCGATAAAATAAATAACTTACCTTTGAAGATCTTCCTCTGGTTGCAATCACAAGGGTCTCAGCTACATAACAAATGGTCCTTTTGTTCGATAAAGTCCTTCTTCATATCCCAAAAAAGTCAGTTTAGTTGGCTCGCTTGACTCAGTAATCCACCAGTTTCCCTCGTTCAAAATGCATACAAATGAATCCCGTTACCAATAAACTTCGTCCAAACAACGTTTCTAATCAATCCTCAGGTACCCTAATATGTAAATAAATGATACAATTTAAGACGGAGAATAGTATGTTCATTACCGGAGATAAATAACGAGGTGCGCGCCCTCACCAACGCACACCACAACACTACAGCCAAAATGGGAGCCACTTAGAAAAACAACAAATTTTAGCAACTTTTTCAAAAAACAAGCCTGAAACTCTTGCTAAAGACTGTTAATGCAACCGCTGTGTCAGATTTTTTTTAAACGTTAGTAAAAAGCACACCATGCAATAATCTGAGACGGCGCTCAGATTTAACAAAATTTCTCCGCCATGTTGGAGTCAACAGAAATACGAAATTACATCATAAATATTCCCTTACCTTTGATTATCGTCATCAGAATGCAATGCCAGGAATCCTAGTTCCACAATAAATTGTTGTTTTGTTCGATAATGTCCATTACTTATGTCCAATTAGCAACGTTAGCTAGCATGTGTAGTACACGTGTCCAAACGCTGGCGTAGATGCAGGCAAACGTTGGACGAAAACTTCAAAAAGTTATATTACAAGTCGAATAAACTGGTCAAACTTAGTAGAGAATCAATCTTCAGGATGTTGTTATCATATATATCCAATAACGTTCCAACCGGAGCATTTCTTCATGTCTGTATAAGTAATGGCACACATTGCCATTTCATGACTAGCGCGCGTGACCAGGAACTAGCATTCTGCCAGACCACTGACTCAAATAGCTCCCATCCGGCCCCACATCACACTAGAGGCTTCATTCCACATTCTACACTGTTGACATCTAGTGGAAGGCGTAGGAAGTGCAAACATATCCATATATTACAGGGAATTGAATAGGCGATGACTTTCACATCGACCCTTCTCAGAATTCTCACTTCCTATTTGGAAGTTTGCCTGCCATATGAGTTCTGTTATACTCACAGACATAATTCAAACAGTTTTAGAAACTTCAGAGTGTTTTCTATCCAATAGTAATAATAATATGCATATATTATCATCTGGGACAGAGTAGGAGGCAGTTCACTATGGGCACCAATTCATCCAAAAGTGAAAATGCTATCCCAAAGATGTTAACATCTACTGGAAGCCCTAGGAGCTGCAATCGGGGAGGTATTCCATTAATATTCCCATTGACAGCCATTATAATGAGTGATGAGCTCAGACATTATTTGAAAAGTTTTGGAAACTTTAGCATGTTTTCTATGCAATACTACCAATTATATGCATATCCTAGCTTCTGGGCCTGAGTAACAGGCAGTTTACTTTGGGCACCTCATTCATCCAAACTTCCGAATACTGCCCCCAATCCATAAGAAGTTTTAATCAGAATAATTTTTGAGTGCTGTTCTCAACCACTGATGGCCTGATAAATTGTACCCACGCAAACCCATGTGAACTTTCCACCACATCTAAATGTGATGAGTTTCCAGGGTATTGTAGAGATAAGACAACCAATATTAGGCTGGTATCAGTCCAGCAAGACCTGATGAGAAGTTTGATGATATTTGCCCTAGCCTACCACGCAAAGGCACTATGGATTTATTTCACCTGGTTGACACAGACATGCTCAGGAAAGTGATATCACAACTTAAGCCTTCTACCTGCCTTCTCGATCCTATTCCCACCACCTTCTTCAAAACAGTTTTTAATTGCATTTTCCCCACTACACTAAAACCTGCTATGGTGAAATCCCTTCTGAAGAAAAGTAATCTAGATTATTCAGCTCTTAGCAATTTTTGGCCTATCTTTAACCTTCCATGCTTAAGCAAAATTCTGGAGAAGTTGGTATTCAAACAGCTATAGGATTTTTTTAAGTGCCAACTGATTTGTTTTAAATTCCAATATGTTTTTCGTGCCCACCACAGCACAGAGACAGCCTTAGTTAAAGGGGTAAATAATCTTAGAGCCTACACAGATGCCAAACAGCTCTCTGTCCTTGTAGTCTTAGATGTAACCTCTACAGCAGGGCTGCCCAACCCTCTTCCTGGAGATCTCCCATCCTGTGGGTTTTCAGTCCAACCCTAATTTAACCTTTCTCGCCCCGGGGTTCCGCTAGCGGAACACGCACAACATTCCGCTGCCTTCGCAGAGCGCGAAATTCAAAAAATATTTTTTAGAAATATTTAACTTCCACACATTAACATGTCCAATACAGCAAATGAAAGATAAACATCTTGTGAATCCAGCCAACATGTCCGATTTTTTAAATGTTTTACAGCGAAAACACAATATATATTTATGTTAGCTCACCACAATAGCCAAACACACAACGCTATTTATCCACCGCATAGGTAGCTTTCATAGAACCGACAAAATATAGATATTATTAGTCACTAACCAAGAAACAACTTCATCAGATGACAGTCTTATAACATGTTACACAATACATTTATGTTTTGTTCGAAAAATGTGCATATTTGAGGTATAAATCATAGTTTTACATTGCAGCTACAATCACAAATAGCACCGAAGCAGCCAGAATAATTACAGAGAGCAACGTGAAATACCTAAATACTCATCATAAAACATTTATGAAAAATACATGGTGTACAGCAAATGAAAGATAAACATCTTGTGAATCCAGCCAATATTTCCGATTTTTTAAGTATTTTACAGCGAAAACACAATATAGCATTATATTAGCTTACCACAATAGCCAAACACACAACCGCATTCATTCACCGCAAAGATAGCATTCGCAAAAAACAGCAATAAATATAAAATAAATCACTAACCTTGACCAACTTCATCAGATGACAGTCTTATAACATCATGTTACACAAAACATTTATGTTTTGTTCGAAAATGTGCATATTTAGAGCTGAAATCCGTGGTTATACATTGTGAAAATGTAGCAACTTTTTCCCAGAATGTCCGGATATATTTCTGACACTCACCTAATCTGACCAAATAACTCATCATAAACTTGACTAAAAAATACATGTTGGATAGCAAATGAAAGATACACTAGTTCTTAATGCAACCGCCGTGTTAGATTTTTAAAATTAACTTTACCATAACAAACAGCTTACGTTATAGCGAGACAGCGCCCGCAAAAAGTGCGGAGAATAGGACTAAACATTTTCCACAGAAATACGAAATAACATCATAAATTGTTCTAACTTTTGCTGAGCTTCCATCAGAATCTTGTACAAGGAGTCCTTTGTCCAGAATAAATCGTTGTTTGGTTTTAGAATGTCCTTCTCTCCTGTCGAATTAGCAACCTTAGCTAGCCATGTGGCACGAAGATGTCCATCTCCTCTCGACGCATAGAACGGAAAACTCCAAAAGACCCATTAAACGTTAAATAAACTGATGAAACTCGGTTGAAAAAACCTACTTTATGATGTTTTTCTAATATGTATCAAATAAAAACAAAGCCGGAGATATTAGCCGTCTATACCGAACGCTTTTCAGAAGCCAATGCTGATGTCCTTCCCGCGCCTAGGTAGAGAAAGGAAATTGTGGTCACGTCATTCCAAGAGCTCTTGTTCGACCTCAGATCAAGCTAGACACCCCATTCCACCTTCCACTGCCTGTTGACATCTAGTGGAAGGCGTATGCAGTGCATGCAAATCCATAGAAATTAGACAATTGAATAGGCAGGCCCTGGAACAGAGCATCGTTTTCAGATTTTTCACTTCCTGTCTGGAAGTGTGCTGCAAAATGAGTTCTGTTTTACTCACAGATATAATTCAAACAGTTTTAGAAACTTGAGAGTGTTTTTTATCCAATAGTAATAATAATATGCATATTGTACGATCTAGAATAGAGTACAAGGCCGTTTCATTTGGGCACGATTTTTTCCCAAAGTGAAAATAGCGCGCTCTACACACTAACAGGTTAACACACCTGATTCTACTTATTAGTTGCTCAACAAGACCTTCACTAGCTGAATTAGATATGCTAAATTAGGGTTGGATGGAAACCTACAGGACGTAGATCTCCAGGAAGAGAGTTGGACAGCACTGCTCTACATGACGTATATCCTACCAACGGGACATTAAAAACTGCAGTATATAATGTTTCACCGAGTCCTGGCTGAACGACGACATGAATAACATACAGCTGAAGGGTTATACACTCTATCGGCAGGATAAAACAGCAGCCTATGGTAAGACAGGGGTGGCAGTCTATGTATATTTGTAAACAACAGCTGATGCACAATATCTAAGGAAGTTTTGAGGTTTTGCTTGCTTGAGGTAGAGTATCTCATGATAAGCTGTAGACCACACTATCTACCTAGAGAGTTTTCATCTGTATTTTTCATAGCTGTCTACATACCACCACAGGCCGATGCTGGCAGTAAGATCACACTCAATGAGGTGTATACAGCCATAAGCAAACAGGAAAATGTTAATCCAGAGGCGGCACTCCTAGTGTCTGGGGACTTTAATGCAGGGAAACTTAAAACGGTTTTACCTCATTTCTATCAGCATGTAAAATGTCCAACCAGCCAGAGAGAAAAACCTCGAGACCACTTTTACTCCACACACAGAGACGAATACAAAGCTCTCACATGCCCTCCATTTGGCTAATCTGACCATTATTCTATCATCCTGATTCCTGCTGACAAGCAAAAATTTGAGCAGGAAGCAACAGTGACTTGGTCCACAAAAAGTGGTCAGATGAAGCAGATGCTAAACTACAGGATTCTTCCGATGGCATTGAAGGGTACACCACATCAATCACTGGCTTCATCAATAAGTGCATCGATGACGTCGTCCCCACAGTGACTGTACGTACATACCCCAACCAGAAGCCATGGATTACAGGCAACATCTGCACTGAGCTAAAGGGTAGAGCTGCCGCTTTCAAGGAGCGGGACTCTAACCCGGAAGCATATAAGAAATCCCGCTATGCCCTCCGCAAACCATCAAACAATCAAAGCGTCAATAAAGGGCTAAGATTGAAACCTACTACAAAGGCTGTGACACTCGTCGGATGTTGCAGGGCTTGCAAACTATTACAGACTACAAAAGGATCACAGCAGAGAGCTGCCCAGTGACACGAGCCTACTAGACAAGCTAAATAACTTCTATGCTCGCATCGAGGCTAGTAACACTGAAACATGCATGAGAGCATCAGCTGTTCCGGACGACTGTGTGATCCCGCTCTCCGCAGCCGACGTAAGTAAGACCTTTAAACAGGTCAACATTCACAACGGACGGATTACCAGGACATGTACTGCGAGCATGCGCTGGCCAACTCGCAAGTGTCTTCACTGACATTTTCAAACTCTCCCTATCTGAGTCTGTAATACCAGCATGTTTTAAGCAGATCACCATAGTCCCTGTGCTCAAGAACACTAAGGTAACCTGCCTAAATGACTACCGACCCATAGCACTCACGTCTGTAGCCATGAAGTGCTTTGAAAGGCTGGTCATGGCTCACATCAACACAATTATCCCAGAAACCCTAGACCCACTCTACTTTGCATACCGCCCCAACAGATCCACAGATGATGCAATCTCCATTGCGCTCCACACTGCCCTTTCACACCTGGACAAAAGGAACACCTATGTGAGAATGCTATTGATTGATTACAGCTCAGCATTCAACATCATAGTGCCCTCAAAGCTCATCACTAAGCTCAGGACCCTGGGAGTAAACACCTCTACAACTGGATCCTGGACTTCTTAATGGGCTGCCCCCAGGTGGTAAAGGTAGGTAACAACACATCCGCAACGCTGATCCTCAAAGCTGATCCTCAACGCTGATCCTCACCCCTCAGTGGTGCGTGCTCAGCCCCCTCCTGGACTCCCTGTTCACTCATGACTGCACGGCCAGGCACGACTCCGACACCATCATTAAGATTGCCGATGACACAACAGTGGTAGGCCTGATCACCGACAAAGACAAGAAAGCCTGTAGGGAGGAGGTCAGAGACCCAACCATGTGGTGGAAGGACAACAACCTCTCCCTCAACATGATCAAGACAAAAAGATGATTGTGGACTACAGGAAAAGGAGGACCAACGGGGCTGTAATGGGAGCAGGTTGAGAGCTTCAAGTTCCTTGGCGTCCACATCACCAACAAACTAACATGGTCCAAGCACACCAAGACAGTCGTGAAGAAGGCATGACAAAATCTATTCCCCCTCAGGAGACTTAAAAGACTTGGCATGGGTCCTCAGATCGTCAAAAGGTTCTACAGCTGCACCATCGAGAGCATCCTGACAGGTTGCATCACTGCCTGATATGGCAGATTGTCTAGCCCGGCTGATTTGAAGGGGTCCAGATTTTGCAGCTCTTTCAGAACATCAGCTATTTGGATTTGGGTGAAGGAGAAATGGGGGAGGCTTGGACGAGTTGCTGTGGGCAGTGCAAGGCAGTTGATCGGGGTAGGGGTAGCCAGGTGGAAAGCATGGCCAGCCGTAGAAAAATGCTCATTGAAATTCACAGTTATTGTGTATTTATCGGTGGTGACAGTGTTTCCTAGCCTCAGTGCAGTGGGCAGCTGGGAGAAGGTGCTCTTATTCTCCATTTACAGTGTCCCTGAACCTTTTTGAGTTTGTGCTACAGGATGCAAATTTCTGTTTGAAAAAGCTAGCCTTTGCTTTCCTAACTGCCTGTGTATATTGGCTCCTAACTTCCCTGAAAAGTTGTATATCACAGGGGTTATTCGATGCTAATGCAGTACGCAACAGGATGTTTTTATGCTGGTCAAGGGCAATCAGGTCTGGAGTGAACCAATGGCTATATCTGTTCCTGGTTAAAAAAAATAATAATGGGGCATGCTTATTTAAGATGGTGAGGAAGGCACTTTCAAAGAATAACCAGACATCCTCTACTGACGGGATGAGGTGAATAATGTGAGATTGAGGGCATCAAGCTTAGATTACCTTAGATTGCAGGATTGTAGGATGGCTGGGGTGTTAAGCATGTCCCAGTTTAGGTCACCTAGCAGCACGAGCCCTGAAGATAGATGGGGGGCAATCAATTCACATATGGGGTCCAGGGCATAGCTGGGGGCAGAGGGTGGTCTATAGCAAGCGGCAATGGTGAGAGACTTGTTTCTGGAAAGGTGGATTTTTAAAAGTAGAAGCTCAAATTGTTTGGGTAGTAAGGGATAGTAAGACAGATAGTAAGACAGAACTCTGCAGGCTATCTCTGCAGTAGATTGCAACTCCGCCCCCTTTGGCAGTTCTATCTTGTCGGAAAATGTTATAGTTAGGGATGGAAATTTCAGGGTTTTTGGTGGTCTTCTTAAGCCAGGATTCAGACACGGCTAGGACATCCGGGTTGGCAGTGTGCTAAAGCAGTGAATAAAACAAACTTAGAGAGGTGACTTCTAATGTTAACATGCATGAAACCAAGGCTTTTACGGTTACAGAAGTCAACAAATGAGAGCACCTGGGGAATAGGAGTGAAGCTAGGCACTGCAGGGCTTGGATTAACCTCTACATCAGCAGAGGAACAGAGGTGTAGGATAAGGGTACAGCTAAAGGCTATAAGAACTGGTTGTGTAGTACGTTCGGAACAGAGAGTAAAAGGAGCAGGTTTCTGGGCGCGATAGAATAGATTCAAGGCATAATGTACAGACAAAGGTATGGTAGGATGTGCATACAGTGGAAGTAAACCTAGGCATTGAGTGATGATGAGAGATATTGTCTATAGAAACATTTAAACCAGCTGATGTCACCGCATGTGTGGGAAGTGGAACTAAAGGGTTGGCTAAGGCAAATTGAGCAGGGCTAGAGGCTCTACAGTGAAATAAGACAAGAATCACTAACCAGAACAGCAATGGACAAGGCATATTGACATTAGGGAGAGGCATGCGTAGCCGAGTGATCATTGGGGTCCAGTGAGTAGTTAGGCTGGCTGGAGATACGGCGATTCAGACAGCTAGCAGGCTGGGGATAGCAAGCTAGCAGGGGGGCCTTAGAGGGACGTCGCGACAGAGGAAGTCTGTTATAGCCTCCTCATGCGGTTACGTCGATAGACCAGTCATGATGGATTAGTAGGGTTCAAAGGGGTCCAGTCCAATTGGCAAAATAGGTATAGTGGCCCAAGAAATTGGCCGATGGATCTCTTCAGCTAACAGTCCAATATGCTCTAGACAGCTAGCGTGCCGCGGAGAGCAGGCTAGCAGATGGGCATTCGGGGGACGTCACGACGTAGGAGCCAGTTGAATAACCCCCTCGGTCAGGTTACGTCGGTAGTCCAGTCGTGAAGGAGCTCCGTACCGGCAGTAAAAGGGGTCCGGGCCAATTGGCAAAATAGGTATTGTAGCCCCGGAGTAGCTGATGGACCTCTTCAGCTAGCCGGGAGATGGGCCTAGCTTGAACTAGCTCCCGGCTCACTGGTGCTTGCTTTGGGACAGAGACGTTAGCCAGGAGTAGCCACTCGGATTGCAGCTAGCTAGTTGCGAGTTTTCCGAGCTATAGGTTAGCTGATGACCGCTAGCAGTGTTTAGCTGACTACTAGCTAGTAGCTAGGCAGCTGGCTAGCTTCTGTTGGGGGATTCTGGTTCAGAAGTAAAGAAAAATACTTTAGAAAAAAAGCAGATCAACACCACATTATGTGAGGCGAGTTGCAGGAGAGTATTTTGAAATTGAGGTTTAGAAAAATATAAAAAAGATATGCGAGGAAAAATATATTAAAAGATATATACATGGGACATGACGAGACGAGGACAAAGACGTCTGACTGCTACGCCATCTTGGAAGAAGGACATTGACTCTGTACCGGTACCCCCTGTATATAGCCTCGCTATTGATATTTTACTGCTGCTCTTTAATTATTTCTTGCTTTTTTAGGTATTTTCTTAAAACTGCATTGTTGGTTAAAACTTATTGTCAATATAGGGGGTGCTGTTTCAACTTTGTAAAATATCGTTCCCAAATTAAACTGCCTCGTACTCAATTCTTGCTCGTACAATATGCATATTATTATTACTATTGGATAGAAAACACTCTCTAGTTTCTAAAACCGTTTGAATTATATCTGTGAGTAAAACAGAACTCATTTGGCAGCGAAATTCCTGACAGGAACTGCAAAATCTGAAATCGGAGACTCTGTTCTAGGATCAGTTTAATAATCTGTATGTATCCTATGGGTCGACATGAACTGCATGCGCCTTCCCCTGGATGTCAGTAACCAATGAGAATTGGAATGGTGTTGCTGGGCAGATCTGAGGCCGTATAAAGCCTCATGGAACGGGGGATGCACTCTTTTCATTGTTCGCCATGACGCAAGACAGACCTCAAGATGGCATTTTGAAAAGCTCACGTTATCGGCGTTAGATATATCCGGCTCTGATTTTCTTCGATATAGGTGTTAAAAACATCCTAATGTAGTTATTTTAAACCGAGTTATATCAGTTTACATGAGTATATTGCGATTTTCGGAATTTTCTTAGTTCTGCGTTATGAACAGTTGGACACCTCTGCGCCACATAGCTAATGTTTGCTGCTAGTTCCAAAGTTGAAGAGGACATTCTACAGCCGAGCAACGATTATTATGGACAAAGGACCACTTGCCCAAGATTCTGATGGAAGCTCATCAAAAAGTAAGAGCTATTTATGATGTTAATTCGTATTTCTGTGGAAAAATGTAAAATTATTAGTCCGCCATTAATTTCGGTGCGGTCACGCTGTAACGCACGCTGTATGTCGTAGTAACGTTAATTTAAAAAATCTAACACAGCGGTTGCATTAAGAACTAATGTATCTTTCATTTGCTGTCCAACCTGTATTTTTTTGTCAAGTTTATGGTTAGTTATTGATTAGATTAGGTGCCTCTCCAAGATGGCGCCGGCCAGATTGCTTGAAGTTTGGCTACTAATCACATTGTATAACCACAATTTGTGCCGCTACATATGCATATTTTCGAACAAACCCTATATGCATTGTGTAATATGATGTTACAGGACTGTCATCTGATGAAGTTTATGAAGGTTAGTCAAAAATTATATATCTTTTGCTGGTTTGTTACGATCGCTAACCTTTGCTGCTGGTAAATGGCTTGTGTTTCTGGCTATTGTGGTAAGCTAATATAATGCTATATTGTGTTTTCGCTGTAAAACACTTAAAAAATCTGAAATATTGGCTGGATTCACAAGATTTTGGTCTTTCATTTGCTGTACGCTGTGTATTTTTCATAAATGTTTCATGATGAGTATTTAGGTATTTGACGTTGGTCTCTGTAATTATTCTGGCTGCTTCGGCGCTATTTCAGATTGCAGCTGCAATGTAGAACTGTGATTTATACCTGAAATATGCACATTTTTCTAACAAAACATATGCTATACAATAAATATGTTATCAGACTGTCATCTGATGAAGTTGTTTCTTAGTTAGTGACTATTTATATCTTTATTTGGTCGAAATTGTGATAGCTACCTATGCAGGAAAAAAATGGTGGAGAAAAAAAAGTTGTGTCTTTTGCTATGGTGGTTAGCTAATAGAAATACATATTGTGTCTTCCCTGTAAAACATTTTAAAAATCTGAAATGATGGCTGGATTCACAAGATCTGTATCTTTCATTTGGTGTCTTGGACTTGTGATTTCATGAACTTTTTATTATATGATATCCCTGTGGCTTTAGGCTAGGCTATGCTAGTCAGCTCTTTTGATGGGGGGGGATCCCGGATCCGGGTTTGTGACTCGTGGCTTGTAAGCAAGCATTTCACTGTAAGGTCTACACCTGTTGTATTCGGCGCATGTGACAAATAATGTATTTGATTTGAGCAACATAGCTTTTACCACCTGAGGAACATTGCCATGGTGCGGCTGTTTCTCTCTCAGGCTGATACAGAGAGACTCATCCATTATTTTATTACAAGCAGGCTTGACTACTGTAATGCTCTCCTGTCTGATCTACCCATGAAATCCATTGGTCAACTGCAAAACATGCAGAATGCCGCAGCTTGGGTACTGATTAAGACCAGACAGAGAGCACACATTACACCGGTTTTAAGGTCTCTGCACTGGCTGCCTGTGAGTTTTAGAATTAATTCTAAGATTCTTCTATTTGTTTTTAAATCAATCCACAAATGTGCACCCCAATACACATGAGACATGCTTAGAGTTATGTACCCAGTAGGTCCCTCAGGTCCTCTGGTACTGGCCTTTTACTATCCCAAAGCCTAGGACCAAGAGGCATGGAGAGGCAGCCTTTAGTTACTATGCCCCCTGCCTCTGGAATAGCCTGCCAGAGAACCTGAGGGGGGCCAAAACTGTGGACTAATTTAAAATAGATCATAAAACACATATTTTTATCTTTGCTTTTCCTTAGCGTGCTTAATTGTTGTTCAGTTTCTGTTATTCTTTTGCTTTTTAATTTATGTTTGTTGTGTAGTAAATATTTCATATTATTTTTATTTTTATTTTATTCTGTAAAGCGCATTGCATTCCATGTCTGAAATGTGCTGTATAAATAAAGCTTGATTTGATTTGATTAACAATTGAAGATGATGTTCTATTTAATTCTGTTTTCTGGTAGGTATAGATGTAGGATCTTAATTTGATCACGCATTTGTTGCTGAGAATTTTACTGCGCCACAGGAAATGCAGATGAGGTTTGTGATTTACAAACACACGGTTATATTAACAGTATTGCAATTTCCATGAAGCCTACTTTTGTCCAGCTGATGGCCTAACCAGAGATCAAGCAACATTAGGGACTAAACGTTCAAATCCTGTTGCTGCAGGATTATTACGCTACAACAGTTCTGGTTAAATTAAGATCCTACATCTGTAGGTAGGCAGGCAGACACGCACGCAAGCACGCACGCACGCACGCACGCACGCACGCACGCACACACACACACACACACACACACACACACACACACACACACACACAGACACAGACACAGACACAGACACAGACACAAAACAATACAATTCACTTTTCTTTAACTTAAAATAGGCCTCAGTCCCAGACAGTGGAGGTACAGTACATACCTCAGAGGATAGCGAAATCAGATCCTTACTCAATATAACACTCAGAGAAAAACAACTCAGATGTCTAATAGAAAATTTGTTTAAAAGCTTCCGGGAATCATCCATCCTCACTCACCCCGTCTCCCCTCCCGGCGTACCAGTTCCACACATTAACCAAACACATAGGCTGCACCGCTGCACACCACAGATTGCCTCTCTTATCGCTTAAATACATTGTTTAATCTTGCTATAGGTCAATAAAGAACCCCCAACACACACACACACATACTGTACCTGAAACCAAATAAAGGCCAAAAAGCCTCCATTATATGTAGGGATAACCCTTCTCTCTCACACACACACACACACACACACACACACACACACACACACACACACACACACACACACACACACACACACACACACACACACACACACACACACACACACACACACACACACACACACACACACACACACACACACACACACACACACACACACACACACACACACACACACACACACGTACCAAAAACAAATGTGATTCCAAGGCACCTCCATTATACGCGGGGATAACCTGATTATAGGCACGGTGTGAATGCAATCCCCTCCAGACTCCACGCGTCTGATGAATGCAAATGGCCGTGAATTCTCTCATTAAGGAGAGCATTAAAGCCTAAGTTTGGTCATATAAAAAGCCTTGCGAGGCTATTGTCTCATTTCGCTACCAACATTTACACATTTGTAAGAAGGCACTGTGGTAACACTTTATTTGGATAATCCATCTGTAGATGCTCCACAGACTATCCATATAGAGACTATCAATAACATTTTAACGAACTATCTACTAACCCTAGCCCAGTCTTAACCCTTACCCTAAACCTTATTCTAAACCTAACTGTAACAACCAGTTTTTTATCGACAGATTTTTATCCAAATAAAGTGTGACCCATTGGGCTCGAGTCAAAAGTAGTGCACAATGTACAGAATATTTTATCGTAAGCTGGGCCTGGACCTGGGGTTTATTGGAATTCAGATACATTGTATGTAGGGCTGTGATGGTCATGTAATTTGGGATGGCGGTATTTGGCCAGCCAAATAACCACGGTTCACTGTAATAACCATTCTAATAGCAAAAAATATATTATAATAAATTGTATTTGTTTTCAGACTCACATTTTCTCCTCTCCTCCGCTCCCAACTGCATGTGCTGCCATATAAATAATATTAATAGAACAGGCATCTCCATTCAAGTCAATTATTTTGTATTTATTTTATTTATCCTTTTATCAGAGAGTCATACTGAGACCAAGGTCTCTTTAACAGATGAGTCCTGAATTACAGAAATGACAGAAAATACACACATCAAAATATAAATACAGAATGCAATCAGAAATCAGGGATTCCAAAGCCAACACCTCTTTGGCCGCCTTTCCTTCCAGTTCTCTGCTGCCAGTGACTGGAACGAATTGCAAAAATCGCTGAAGCCGGAGACTTACAATTCCCTCACTAACTTTAAACATCAGCTATCTGAGCAGCTAACCGATCGCTGCAGCTGTACATAGTCCATCTGTAAATAGCCCACCCAATCTACCTACCTCATCCCCATATTGTTTTTATTTACTTTGCTGCTCTTTTGCACAGCAGTATCATTACTTACACACCATCATCTGCTCACCTATCACTCCAGTGTTAATCTGCTAAATTGTAATTACTTTGCTACTATGGCCTATTTATTGCCTTACCTCCTCATGCCATTTGCACACAATGTTTATAGACTTTCTTTTTTTTCTATTGTGTTATTGACTGTACACTTGTATATTCCATGTGTAACTGTGTTGTTGTTTCTGTCGCACTGCTTTTCTTTATCTTGGCCAGGTCGCTGTTGTAAATGAGAACTTGTTCTAAACTAGCTTACCTGGTTAAATAAAGGTTAAATAAAAATAAATAAAAAGGGCTGACATTTTGGATGTCTACCCTTACTAAGCACTTAAACTTGGCGATGATGTAATGTCCCCATGAGTGACAGAACACTGAGCCAATCACGGCGCAATGCTCCTATTTTCTGCTGGCTCACTCCACCACCACAGAAAGCACTGAGCTAGGCAGAAACACCTGCATTTTGGAGCTGCCTTACTCAAGACAACAAAAAAGAGACCATGTGTGTATGCAGCTTTATTAACTGAATTATATATTGTTTGCAAACTGATATGTGACACGAATTAATGCCAAAATAACATGCAAAACAGGCAAGCCCAATTTAAAAATATATATTTATAATTTTTGGGGCAAAAAATGTAGGGCTCAAAACAGGTGGGGGTCGGCATCACCTGCCCTGAATGACGGGTCGCCACTGCATATACAGTACATAATTAACACAATGGAAAAATCTAATTATTTATTATTTCAATTCTGAAAGTGCATGGGCTACGGAGAGAAACAAAATCTTGTAGTTTCAGGCCATGTGGCGGGAAGATGTGCGTGCGCTGGAGATGGGTGTGTGTGTGAGCTAGTGGGGCTGGACAGGTGTGATGTAGTTATGTTTATATGATGTTGTTGTTTGTATATCTATGTTTTGAATTGTTTATAAAATACTAAATGTTGTCCATTTGTTTACTCCAATTAGGGGAGAGTTGGTAGGGTAGTAATAATGAAAAGAATAAATATATATGGGGGATTGGAAATGATGCAGACAATTACTTAGATATAAGCCAAAATCTATTTGCACATTTTTTTTTAACCTTTATTTACAATGACAGCCTAGGGACAGTGGATTAACTGCCTCCCCTCTCTCCACTGGGATTCTCTGCCTCTAACCCTATTACAGGGGCTGAGTCAGTGGCTTACTGGTGCTCTTTCATGCCGTCCCTAGGAGGGGTGCGTCACTTGAGTGGGTTGAGTTACTGACGTGATCTTCCTGTCTGGGTTGGCGCCCCCCCTTGGTTTGTGCTGTGGTGGAGATCTTTGTGGGCTATACTCGGCCTTGTCTCAGGATTGTAAGTTGGTGGTTGAAGATATCCCTCTAGTGGTGCGGGGGCTGTGCTTTGGCAAAGTGGGTGGGGTTATATCCTTCCTGTTTGGCCCTGTCCGGGGGTATCATCGGATGGGGCTACAGTGTCTCCTGACCCCTCCTGTCTCAGCCTCCAGTATTTATGCTGCAGTAGTTTATGTGTCGGGGGGCTAGGGTCAGTTGGTTATATCTGGAGTACTTCTCCTGTCTTATCCAGTGTCCTGTGTGAATTTAAGTATGCTCTCTCTAATTCTCTCCTTCTCTCTTTCTTTCTCTCTCTCGAAGGACCTGAGCCCTAGGACCATGCGTCAGGACTACCGGGCATGATGACTCCTTGCTGTCCCCAGGCCACCTGGCCTTGCTGCTGTTCCAGTTTCAACTGTTCTGCCTGCGGTTATGGAACCCTGACCTGTCCACCGGACGTGCTACCTGTCCCAGACCTGCTGTTTTCAACTCTTAATGATAGGCTATGAAAAGCCAACTGACATTTATTCCTGATTATTATTTGACCATGCTGGTCATTTATGAACATTTTGAACATCTTGGCCATGTTCTGTTATAATCTCCACGTGGCACAGCCAGAAGAGGACTGGCCACCCCTCATAGCCTGGTTCCTCTCTAGGTTTCGGCCTTTCTAGGGAGTTTTTCCTAGCCACCGTGCTTCTACACCTGCATTGCTTGCTGTTTGTGGTTTTAGGCTGGGTTTCTGTACAGCACTTCGAGATATTAGCTGATGTACGAAGGGCTATATAAAATAAACTTGATTTGATTTGATTTGTTCAGGGTCAGAACGACAGATTTTTACCTTGTCAGCTCAGGGATTCGATCTAGCAACTTTTCAGTTACTGGCCCAACACTCTAACCACTATGCTACCTGCCGCCCTGAAATAAAAAAACATTAAATAAAATCTTATAAAAAAAGAGAACAAAATATACTGTACTTAATGTTACCTGCATTCAATTCTAATTTCAGGTCAATAAAGTTGTACTGTAATACAATGAAGGCAGACTGGTCAACTGTGAGGGAAATACCATACAGAACAGTATCAGTGCAGGTAACACTTTCTACAGACAAGACAATATTGTTATTGTAAACAGTAAAAAAGTACTGGAAACACATAATTTATAACAGCTGAAAAAGTGCTTTGACCTAGTCTAAAACCCGACTGATGTACATTTAGAATACATTTCAAAGATAAGAAAGATCTTAGCTCAGAATTAATCAAGGATTCTAATATTTTAGCTAGGCAAGAAAGTTTAGAAATTTGGCTATAATTATTTAGGTCACAAGGGTCACCACCTTTGTGAAGGGGGAGTACATGGGCCGCATTCTAAACCTTGGGGATAGTACCAAATATAATTGTGAGGTTAAAAATGTGGGTTAATTATTCCATAGTCAGGGGTGCAAAGAGCTGCAGCAAAAATATCATATCAACCTTAGTGGATTTTTTTTACATCAATCTTAATTAAGCAAGGTATCTAGCACATCACAGGTAGTAAGTTGTTGCGATGAAAACAAAGATTCATTAACTTCTCTGGGATATGTGGGACGCTAACGTCCCACTTGGCCAAAAGCCAGTAAAAATGCAGAGCGCCAAATTCAAATAAATTACTATAAAAATCAAACTTTCATGAAATCACACATGAAAGACACCAAATTAAAGCTACACTTGTTGTGAATCCAGCCAACATGTCTGATTCCAAAAAGGATTTACGGCGAAAGCACACCTTGCGATTATGTTAGGTCAGTACATAGCCACAGAAAAACACAGCCATTTTTCCAGCCAAAGAGAGGAGTCACAAAAAGCAGAAATTGAGATAAAATTAATCACTAACCTTTGATGATCTTCATCAGATGACACTCATAGGACTTCATGTTACACAATACATGTATGTTTTGTTCGGTAAAGTTCATATTTATAACCAAAAATCTGAGTTTAGGCTGGACGCTACTGTCTCACTTGGCCAAAAGCCAGAAACAATGCAGAGCGCCAAATTCAAATAAATTACAACAAAAATCTAACTTTCATTAAATCACACATGAAAGATACCAAATTAAAGCTACACTGGTTGTGAATCCAGCCAACATGTCAGAATTCAAATAGGCTTTTCGGCGAAAGCAAACGATGCCATTATCTGAGTTAGCACCATAGTAAACAAAGAGAGAGAAGCATATTTCAACCCTGCAGGCGCGACACAAAACGCAGAAATAAAAATATAATTCAGGCCTTACCTTTGACGAGCTTCTGTTGTTGGCACTCCAATATGTCCCATAAACATCACAAATGGTCCTTTTGTTTGATTAGATCTGTCGATATATATCCAAAATGTCAATTTATTTGGCGCGTTTGATCCAGAAAAACACCGGTTCCAAATTGTGAAACATGACTACAAAATATCTTAAAAGTTACCTGTAAACTTTGCCAAAACATTTCAAACTACTTTTGTAATACAACTTTAGGTATTTTGTAACATAAATAATCAATAAAATTGAAGACGGGATGATCTGTGTTCAATACAGGATTAAAACAAACTGTAGCTAGCCTTCTGGTCATGCGCCTCTAACAAACAGGACACAACAAGTGACCCTGATTCAAAATGGCCGTACTTCTTCATTACACAAAGGAAAAACCCTCAACCAATTTCTAAAGACTGTTGACATCCAGTGGAAGCGGTAGGAACTACAAGAAGGTCAATTAGAAATCTGTATTCCCAATGAAAATCTATTGAAAAGAGAGTGACCTCGACAAAAAAATTCTGAATGGTTTGTCCTCAGAGTTTTGCCTGATAAATAAGTTCTGTCATACTCACATACATGATTCAAACAGTTTAAGAAAGGTCAGAGTGTTTTCTATCCAAATCCACTAACAATATGCATATCTTATCTTCTGGGGATGAGTCGCTGGCAGTTGAATTTGGGTATGCTTTTCATCCAAACGTGAAAATGCTGCCCCCTATCCTAGAGAAGTTAAGAAGTTGAACGTCAAGTCAGCTAGAGGCTGGCAGACGGAAGAGCAGTTGATTGACTGACCAGGATCCATTAACTTCTTGGAACTATAGGGGGTGCTGTTCCGCATTAGCATATTTTGGTCTCCAAATTAAACTGCCTCGTGCTAAATTCTTGATCGTACAATATGCATATTATTGTTATTATTGGATAGAAAACACTTTCTAGTTTCTATAGCCGTTGGAATTTTGTCTCTGAGTGGTACAGAACTATATCTACAGCACTTTTCATGACAGGGGTCAGATTTCAGAAATTTTTACCCCTGATCTGGAGTCTGTTTTTAAGGTGACAGTGAATGCTATGAAGAAACCGACACTGCCTACGTCTTCCTCTGGGTGTCTGTACGTCATCACGTTTTGAATGGAATCGATTGCACAATCACAGCCACTATAAAAGAACAAAACGTAGAGGTACCTCCCTTTCTCGTCGCGCGCCTGAAGCGTGAAGGACATCGGACTTGCCTCATTCCAAATCGTTGTCTAACCAGCAATATTTCTCTGGTCATGTTTTTACTCGTTATAGTTGTTAAAAACATCATAATGTAGTTAATTTGAACCGTTTTATAGCAATTTATATCCGTTTAGTGCGATTCTGAGGAATTTATTTGTCGTGCACTTTCTAGCTTTGGGAACGTTTCGGGGTCTCGGTCGTTGTTAGTGGACATTTCGAAGGACAGAGGACATCTATCGACCAAAAGAAGATTACAACATAGAAAGGATACATTGCCCAAGAATCTGATGGAAGAACAGCTCAAAGTAAGCAATATTTAATATGATAAATCGTTGTTCTGTCGAAATATTTTAAACGCATATTTCGCCATTTTGTTTGTTATCGCGTCACTTGGCGAACCCTGTATTGAAAAGTAAGGATAATTTTAAAAATGTAAGTCAGCGGTTGCATTAAGAACTAATTTGTCTTTCGATTCCTGTCAACCCTGTATTTTTTAGTCAAGTATATGATTAGCTTTCAATTAAACTAGATCACTCTGAAAGATGACGTCAGACATTTTGAGGCTTGATTTCCTAGTATTTTCATTGTGTAACCACGGTTTTGTATGGCTAAATATGCACCTTTTCGAACAAACTGTATATGTATGTTGTAAAATGATGTTACAGGAGTGTCATCGGAAGAATTCTGAGAAGGTTAGTGAAAAAATTAATATATTTTGGCGGTGATTACGTTATAGCGCTCTTTGGCTGGAATCGATGCTCTGGTAACGTTTTCACATGTGGTATGCTAACTTATCGATTTATTGTGTTTTCGCTGTAAAACGCTTAGAAAATCTGAAATATTGTCTGGAATCACAAGATCTGGGTCTTTCCATTGCTATGCTTTGTCTATTCTTATGAAATGTTTTATTAAGAGTAAATTGGTCATACACGTTGCTCTCTATAGTAATTCTAGTCGTCTTGTGATGGTCGGTGCAATTGTAAACTGTGATTTCTACCTGAAATATGCACTTTTTTCTAACAAAACCTATCCTATACCATAAATATGTTATCAGACTGTCATCTGATGAGGTTTTTTATAGGTTATTGGCTATCAATATCTTAGTTTAGCCGAATTGGTGATAGCTACTGGTGGAGAGAAAAAATGGTGGACAAAGAAATTGTGTATTTTGCTAACGTGTTTAGCTAATAGATTTACATATTTTGTCTTCCCTGTAAAACATTTTAAAAATCTGAAATGGTGGCTTTATTCACAAGATCTGTATCTTTCATCTGGTGTCTTGGACTTGTGATTTAATGATATTTAGATGCTACTATCTACTTGTGAAGCTATGCTAGCTATGCTAATCAGTGTGTGGGGGGATGGGGGGTGATCCCGGACCCGGGGTAGAGGCTCGTTAGAGGTTAAACCACATTTTAACGCCTGCCGAGATAAAATTATGATTAAAAGCATCACTTATCCCATTCTTTTCAGTTATGATGCCAGAGTCAGACAGAACTTGCTTCGCCAGGGAGGAAGAGGGATTTGTACGCTTCAGTGCATTTACTATATATATTTTTTTTTGAAGGATCACCAGGAGAGTCATAGATAGAGCTTAAAAAGTAGCTTAATTTAGCTTTCTTAACCTTTTGTCAATAGGGGGAGCTGTTAGCACTATTTATTTTTTTACATTTCCAAATTAAACTGCCTCGTACTCAATTCTTGCTCGTACAATATGCATATTATTATTACTATTGGATAGAAAACAATCTCTAGTTTCGAAAACCGTTTGAATTATGTCTGTGGGTGAACCAGAACTCTTTCTACAGCGAAAGTCATGACAGGACATGCGAAGGTCTGAAAAATAGTCTCTGATCTCGGATCAGTTTAAAACTCTGTGTGTGCCCTATGGATCGAAATGAACTGCACCCGCCTTCCCCTGGATGTCAGTAACCAATGAGAAGTGGAATGGTGTCTCTACGTCTTTCTCAGAGTTTATAAAAGGCAATGGAGTGAGATGTCCCTTCTTTTCGACGCTCGCCAAGGCGCAAGAGAGGACATCAGAATGGCATGCTCAAAAGCTCTCGTTATTGACCAAAGATATATCCGTCTGTGATTTAATTCGATATAGGTGTTAGAAACATCATAACGAAGTTATTTGAAACCGATTTATATCAGTTTATGCGAGTATATTGCTATTTTTCGGAATTTCCTTAGTATTGCGTTTGAGGATTTGGACATGTGTGTGCCGTGTAGCTATCGTTAGCTGCTAGTTCCGAAGTTGAAGAGGTCGTTTTACAACAAAGCAACGATTCTTTTGGACAAAGGACACATTGCCCAAGATACTGATGGAAGCTCGTCCAAAAGTAAGAGCTATTTATGATTTTATTCCGTATTTATGTGGAAAAATGTAAACGCAGTTGTCGGCCATTTTTTGAGGCACTAGTCTGGCTGTAACTCACAATGTATGTCTAGTAACGTAAATTTTAAAAATCTAAATCAGCGGTTGCATTAATAACCAATGCATCTTTCATTAGCTGTCCAACCTGTATTTTTTTAGTCAATCTAATCGATAAATAATCGTAAACTTAGGTGCCTTTCCAAGATGGCGCCGGCCAGAATGCATGCCATGTTTTGACAGATTACATTGCATAACCACGATTTGTGATGCTAAATATGCACATTTTCCAACAAACTCTATATGCATTGTGTAATATGATGTTACAGGACTGTCATCTGAAGAATTCTGAGAAGGTTAGTGAAAAAATTAATATATTTTGGTGGGGATAACGTTATCGCCCCTTTTGCCTTGATTCAATGCTGGGGTGATGTTAGCTCATGTGGTATGCTAATATAACGATATATTGTGTTTTCGCTGTAAAACACTAAGAAAATCTGAAATATTGTCTGGATTCACAAGATCTGTGTCTTTCAATTGTTGTAGGCTGTGTATTTTTCAGAAATGTTTTAGGATGAGTATTTTGGTAATTGACGTCGGTCTCTGTAATTATTCCGGCTGCTTCCAACGCTATTTCAGATTGCAGCTGCAATGTAGAACTGTGATTTATACCTGAAAAATGCACATTTTTTGAAAAAAACATATGCTATACCATAAATATGTTATCAGACTGTCATCTTATGAAGTTGTTTCTTGGTTAGTGGCTATATATATCTTTATTTAGTCGAATTAGTGATAGCTACTGATGGAGTAAAAAACTGGTGGAGTAAAAAAAGTGGTGTCTTTTGCTAACGTGGTTAGCTAATAGATTTACATATTGTGTCTTCCCTGTAAAACATTTAAAAAATCAGAAATGATGGCTGGATTCACAAGATCTGTATCTTTCATCTGGTGTCTTGGACTTGTGATTTAATGATATTTAGATGCTAGTATTTACTTGTGACGCTATGCTAGGCTATGCTAGTCAGCTTTTTTACTGTGGGGGGTGCTCCCGGATCCGGGATGAGTACCAAGTAAAAGTTAATCAAGATAGTACATATGTTTCTCAGGTGTCTGAAAGATGGCCAGTCCATCACAAAATCAGTTTTCCTTGCTCTGAATGAGCTCGGATAGCTCCGAAGAAAACCAAGGGTTAGATCTATCTTTGACTCTAAATTTGTAAAAGGGGCATGTTTATCTTCCAGAGGAATAAATATGGAGGATACATTTTCTAAAGCCGACCGTCACACCAGCTTTCACTTTGGCTCCCCTTCCTTTCCAGCTCAGGCGTTCGGCGTCGCAGGCCTTCTAGCTGCTGCCGAACCTTTGTATCCCATCCCGGGGGTTCGGGTCTCTCCCAGGAACTTCCAGCGAGACTGAGCCCATGAAGGTGGGCACGACGCACCTTCCCCCAGAGGGGACAGGGTCTCTGCTCTGCTCTTTCCCGTCAACAGGGTATCTGCTCCTACTGCGGAAAATCGGACCACCCCTGGAACACTTGTCCCAGAAGAAAAACCAGGCGAGGAAGTGACAGGCCTACGAGCGCTCCTGCACCTTCACAGGTAGAGGCATGGGCGTGCTTTGCTCCTCTCTTTCCACCCAGCCCGTCCTCCTTCTTGTCACCTTCCTGGACTATCCTGGCCACCCACTGAGTCCTGCCCTAGTGGACTCAGGTTCTGCAGGCCTTATCATTACGCATTCCTCTAGTCCCCCTATCCCGGGTCCATGCCCTAGACAACCGTCCCCTAGGAACAGGACTGGTGTGCCAGACCACGATTCTCATTTCCCTCACAGTTGCTCATAACCACCATGAACGCATCACTTTCCTTATCTTAGAATCTCCTGCACACCCTGTAGCTTTAGGTTTCCCCTGGTTACAGTTGCATAACCCCAGGATACCGTGGACAAAGAGGAGGTTGTTGGGTTGGTCGCAGGAGTGTCAGGAGAGGTATCTCTCTGTGTCTATCTGTGCCACCTCCATGGAAAGTCCAGATCAGGCCACCCACGTCCCTATCCAGGAGAAATACCGGGACCTACAGGTGGCTTTTTCAAAGACTCGTGCCACGTGCCTGCCCCCTTATCGCCCATGGGACTGCATTATCGACCTACTGCCTGATTCCACCCTCCCGTGGGGGCACATACCCTCTCTCACATGCAGAGACCAAAAATGGAGATCCACGTCCAGGAGGCACTGCCCCAAGGATTCCTCCATCCGTACACCTCTCCGGCCTCCTCCAGCTCCTTTTTCTTGAAGAAGACGGACGGAGGTCTCCGCCTCTGTATCAATTACAGGACACTAATAAGGCAACTGTTGAATTCAGTTATCCCCTGCCTCTCATACCAACTGTGATCAAACAGATAAACGGTGCCCAGTACTTTACCAAATTGGATTTTACACAGTGCCTACAACCTGGTGCGCATCAGAGAGGGGGATGAATGGAAGACCGCCTTCAGCACCAGCACCGGGCACTACGACTACAAGGTAATGCCCTACGGCCTGACAAATGCACCCTCTGTGTTTCAATCCTTCATTAAGAACTAGTGTATCTTTCATTTGCTGTCCAACATGTATTTTTTAGTAAAGTTTATGATGAGTTCTTTGGTCAGATTAGGTGAGTGTACAAAATATCTCCGGACAATTTGGTGAATCGATGCTACATATTCACAATGTATAACCACGATTTGCAGCTCAAAATATGCACATTTTCGAACAAAACATAAGTGTATTGTATAACCTGATGTTATAAGACTGTCATCTGATGAAGTTGGTCAAGGTTAGTGATTCATTTTATATCTTTTGCTGGTTTTTGCGATCGCTACCTTTTGCTGCTGATAAATGCATGTGTGTGTTTGGCTATTGTGGTAAGCTAATATAATGCTATATTGTGTTTTCGCTGTAAAACACTTAAAAAATCTGAAATATTGGCTAGTGGAAGTATTTTGTATTAGTATTTTGCTCTAGTGGAAGCCATAGGAACTGCAATCTGGGAAGTATTCCTTTGAATCTCCCATAAACAAGCATTTGAATGAGCTGTGACCTAAAAAATAAAAAAATCCAGATGAATTCTCCTCGGGTTTTTGCCTGCCATATCAGTTCTGTTATACTCATAGACATTATTTTAACAGTTGTGGAACCTTCAGAGTGTTTTCTATCCAATACCACCAATTATATGCACATCCTGGCTTCTAGGCCTGAGTAACAGGCAGTTTACTTTGGGCATGTCATTCATCCGAATTTCCGAATACTGCCCCCTGTCCCTAAAAATTAACAACCCAATGTTCATCTCCAATGACAAACTTCTAGCAACAGCTATCTAGCTAAATGTTCATAAATGTTTAATTTGTGTTTCGACTTCCCCAGAAATTAATATAACAGTTGGTTTTGATATTTTAACCTGCGTGTCTTGATCGTGTCTGGTCTGGATAGATGTGTATGAGGCAGAAGTAATCAAATCAAATCAAATGTATTTATAAAGCTTACATCAGCTGATGTCACAAAGTGCTGTACAGAAACCCAGCCTAAAACCCCAAACAGCAAGCAATGCAGGTGTAGAAGCAAGGTGGCTAGGAAAAACTCCCTAGAAAGGCCAGAACCTAGGAAGAAACCTAGAGAGGATCCAGGCTATGAGGGGTGGCCAGTCCTCTTCTGGCTGTGCCGGGTGGAGATTATAACAGAACATGGCCAAGATGGTCATCTGACCAGCAGGGTCAAATAATAATAATCACAGTGGTTGTCGAGGGTGCAACAGGTCAGCACCTCAGTAGTAAATGTCAGTTGACTTTTCATAGCTGATCATTCAGAGTATCTCTATCGCTCCTGCTGTCTAGAGAGTTGAAAACAGCAGGTCTGGGACAGGTAGCACGTCCGGTGAACAGGTCAGGGTTCCATAGCCGCAAGCAAAACAGTTGAAACTGGAGCAGTAGCACGGCCAGGAGGACTGGGGACAGCAAGGAGTCATCATGCCAGGTAGTCCTGAGGCATGGTCCTAAGGCTCAGGTCCTCCGAGAGAGAAAGAAAGAGAGAAAGAAAGATAGATAGAGAGAAAGAAAGAAAGAAAGAGAGAAATAGAGAGAGAGAATTAGAGAGAGCATACTTAAATTCACACAGGACGCCGGATAAGACAGGAGAAATTCTCCAGATATAACAGGCTGACCCTAGCCCTCCAACACATAAACTACTGCAGCATAAATACTGGAGGCTGAGACAGGAGGGGTCGGGAGACACTGTGGCTCCATCCGACGATACCCCAAGACAGGGCCAAACAGGCAGGATATAACCCCACCCACTTTGCCAAAGCACAGCCCAAACACCACTAGAGGGATATCTTCAGCCACCATCTTACCATCCTGAGACAAGGCCAAGTATAGCCCACAAAGATCTCCGCCACGGCACAACCCAAGGGGGTGCGCCAACCCGGACAGGAAGATCACGTCAGTGACTCAACCCAATCAAGTGACGCACCCCTCCTAGGGACGGCATGGAAGAGCACCAGTAAGCCAGTGACTCAGCCCCTGTAATAGGGTTAGAGGCAGAGAATCCCAGTAGAGAGAGGGGAACCGGCCAGGCAGAGACAGCAAGGCCAGGCAGGCAGAGCCAGGCAGAGACAGCAAGTAATGCGGTGTGACTCAAGTTTCGCCATCAGGTGGAAGACGGTGTCCCCTCTCTCCAGTCAGTCTCACTGGAGGAAAGGAGAGAGCAGGGACTGTGCGAGATAGACCCACTGCTGTTCTCTCCCTGCCTCTGAGACTGACCATCAGATGGACTATCAGTCCAGTAAAATAAAAAAGCTAATTATTTCAATTCATGCTCAGCTGTCCCTTGTAAGTAATACAACGACAGATCTATTTTATTATTATAGCTAGAGTTTTGAAAAATAATACGGTCTGAGAAGAACAATACTGGCAGGCCAAGGATAGCCAATGTGCTTTGATAATTTAGGCTATTAGGCCTACTGCACAAACCTCATTCCTACATAACTGTTTTTATTAGGTTAATATAGATCCATTGGTCTGTCTATGATTTTGAGAATGTTACATTTCTCTAGTCCCATCCCTAAGCTGTTTACCCAAAAAGGTGGTGGCTTTGTTATTGTTTCAACTGCAGATTTCATCTTTAAGTCAGAGCCTATACTGTACAATATCTAAACTGTATAAGGGGTCTATAATACTCCCATATACATTTGTCTGTAAGTGTACCCCAATGTCTCTACCCTGTGTGCTTCTGGTAGGAGACGAACCCTGACACCACCCATACTTCCGTCTACACCTTGCCCACCTTCCTGTGGCAGTGTTTCAGAACGGGGTGAAGATGAGCCTCCGCACCAACATTTGCCCACGCCTTCCTCCTCTCCGGCCTTGAGTTCTTCTACAGCAGCGGCAAGCCGGTGTGTGTGTCTGCCTGCATATATGTGTGTGTACAGTACATGTTTGTATGTCAGGGTGTCCCTTTAAATCTATAACGATATACAAAACTGTATCGTTACATGCCCAGAGTGGTTGCAATCAATTAATTTTCAATAATGTTTCAACCGGAGAATTCCTTTGTCTTTAGAAATGCAATGGAACGCAGCTAACTCTCACGGGAGCGCGCAAGACTGAGCTCGTGGCACTCTGCCAGACCCCTGACTCAAGCAGCTGTCATTCCCCACTCCTTCACAGTAGAAGCATCAAACAAGGTTCTAAAGACTGTTGACATCTATTGGAAGCCTTAGGAAGTGCAATATGACCCCATAGACACTGTATATTCGATAGGCAATAACTTGAAAAACTACAAACCTCAGATTTCCCACTTCCTGGTTGGATTTTTCTCAGGTTTTTGCCATATGAGTTATGTTGTACTCACAGACATCTTTAAACCAGTTTTAGAAACTTCAGAGTGTTTTCTATTCAAATCTACTAATTATATGCATATCTTAGCTTCTGGGCCTGAGTAGCAGGCAGTTTACTCTGGGCACCTTATTCATCCAAGCTACTCAATACTGCCCCCAGCCATAAGAAGTTAATAGGCCCCAAGATGACCCTGGCATGACTAGAATGTATTTTGATGCCTTTTTTTGATACTGGTTAGTTCCCCATCTAAGTTCAGATCGTCTGTTCTGAAAACATAATGCCCTCAGCTCTATCTCATCTCTAGGTTCAGATCTTGCTGTCTCACTTCCACTCTCTCAACCAAACTGACCTCAGAATGTACAGTAATGAAATTGGTGATTGTGAAATAAAGTTGAAGAGTGAATACCAACAGCTTGTGGGCAGTAGAAATTTGTCTCTGCAGGTGGACTCTGCATTGTTGGTAAGTAAGAATTTCAGGGTAAGGTTGTTGTATTCTGCGCATGTGACAAATAAAATGTGATTTCAACAATATTTTCAATTGACATTATGTGAGTGATGTCAATTTAACTCAATTTAACAGTTAGATCGCATACATCTATAAGCTAACTAGGGATGCACATTTCTGACAATTTTGCAGCCACCTAACCGACCCCCGTTTAACCAGTTAACAACCAGTTCAATTAGTTCCAAACACTAAAATGACATGACAAACAGAAAATATTATGAATGCTTACAAGGAACAGAAATATCTTATGAAGAGCTTATTTGAAACATGCGAGAATAGCAGGCCTATCGTTTCACAGCAAAGACGTTTTATTTAACTAGGCAAGTCAGGTAAGAGCACTTTCGTATTTACAATGACTGCCTAACCTGGACAACACTGGGCCAATTGTGCAATATCCTATGGGACTCCCAATCACAGCCGGATGTGATAACGACTGGATTTGAACCAGGGACTGTAGTGACGCCTCTTGCACTGAGATGCAGTGCCTTAGACCGCTGTGCCACTCGGGAGCTCAAATGAACTGTAATAAAGCAGACAATGTAAAATATCATATTTCAAACATTTGTAAAAACGCAATTAGCTTGAAAAACACTTTTCTAAAAAGCCTACCAGAAGCAAGCTGTTTCGTGTGACAGAGATCTCTGTTAGAAACTAAACATGCAACAACTAGGATGGGTTGCTGATTTGATTCAGATTGTGCATTTGGCATCTGGACAATAAAAGTAATTTGACATGAAAACCAATAGAACAGAAGAGAAATGTTTCAAGGGTCCTTATAAAATATTTGCCTCAACGTTTCTATGGTTGGGTTTTGGCTAGGTTACTTTGAAGCAAGGTAAGACATTCCTCCTAATATGAAGCAAAACGTCTAGGTTTCCAAGTTTTTTTTCTTCAAGTTTCCCTGGGCTTATAAGAACACGTTTCACACCAAGCAGCATCCGCTTGAGGAGCTGTGAGCTGAGCGATCTGCTGCCCAGCAGGTAATATTCAATGATGTACTGTATATTATATATATATACACTGCTCAAAAAAATAAAGGGAACACTTAAACAACACAATGTAACTCCAAGTCAATCACACTTCTGTGAAATCAAACTGTCCACTTAGGAAGCAACACTGATTGACAATAAATTTCACATGCTGTTGTGCAAATGGAATAGACAAAAGGTGGAAATTATAGGCAATTAGCAAGACACCCCCAATAAAGGAGTGGTTCTGCAGGTGGTGACCACAGACCACTTCTCAGTTCCTATGCTTCCTGGCTGATGTTTTGGTCACTTTTGAATGCTGGCGGTGCTTTCACTCTAGTGGTAGCATGAGACGGAGTCTACAACCCACACAAGTGGCTCAGGTAGTGCAGCTCATCCAGGATGGCAAATCAATGCGAGCTGTGGCAAGAAGGTTTGCTGTGTCTGTCAGCGTAGTGTCCAGAGCATGGAGGCGCTACCAGGAGACAGGCCAGTACATCAGGAGACGTGGAGGAGGCCGTAGGAGGGCAACAATCCAGCAGCAGGACCGCTACCTCCGCCTTTGTGCAAGGAGGAGCACTGCCAGAGCCCTGCAAAATGACCTCCAGCAGGCCACAAATGTGCATGTGTGAGGGGGTACTTTCTGGAGGCACTGTACATGATGAACTAACGAATATAAATATGCACCAATTTAATTCCAGGCCGATAAGCATGACTGGTCAAATTAATTTCGGTGGCTAACCAACTAACTGTTAACCATTAGGTCTAAAAATGTTTAAACAGGGTCAAATGTTTTGCTCAGCTAGCTTTCAATTGCCCGTCCCTGTTGCACATCCTCTTGAGATGGGAATTCATGTTTGTTATAAAGTTGAACGAAGGCTCTTTATGACAGTATGTACAAATTAGGTGAAATAAAAGGCACTCAATTCGTGGAAAAACACAGTCAGTGTCAACCTAACCTACATGTATCTCTCTCTTTGTCTGTCACTCACTCAACAGAAAGGTGTCAAATCAAATCAAACCAAACTTTATTTTCCACATGCACCTAATACAACAAGTGTAGACTTTTCCGTGAAATGCTTACTTACAAGCCCTTAAAACCTCTTAGGGATAGGTGGCGACATGTTCACTTTTGGATGAATTGATGCCCAAATTAAACGGCCTCATACTCTGTCCTAGATCATATGATATGCATATTATTACTGCTATTGGATAGAAAACACTCTGAAGTTTCTAAAACTGTTTGAATTATATCTGTGAGTAAAACAGAACTCATATGGCAGGCAAACTTCCAAACAGGAAGTGAAAATTCTGGAATGGGTCGCTGTGAAAGGCATCGCCTATTCAATTGCCTTATATTTATGGATCTGTATGCACTTCATGTGCCTTCCACTAGATGTCAACAGGCAGTAGAACGTGGAATGAAGCATATAGCTTCATGTGGGACCGGATGAGAGCCTTTGGAGTGACAGGTCAGGCAGATTGCCAGTTCTTGGCCACGCACACAGGGCATGTGATGTCCTTGTCTACAATGCGTTAGATAGACATGAAGAAATGCTCCGTCTGGGACGTTATTGGATGTATATGAGAAAAACATCCTGAAGATTGATTCTCAACTGAGTTTGACCAGTTTATTCGATTTGTAATATCACTTTTTGAAGTTTTCGCTCATTAGTGTAAAGTTCTATGGACACGTGAACTACACATGCTAGCCAAAGTTGCTAATTCGACAGAAGTAATGGACATTATAAAACAAAAAAAAGATTTATTGTGGCACTAGGATTCCTGGCACTGCATTCTGATGAAAGATCATCAAAGGTACACTTCCGGGTTGGAGCAAGTAGTCGCATTTCGCTTCGCTCCACAGGTAGTATTACATTTCATTTCATTACAGTACAACGGTTTGATTTGTTTGATCTTAGCAATTTCTTCTTAGCTAGCTACATAGCCGTCTTTGTATCAAAGATAATTGTGTAGTTTAGAGTAATTATCGAGGTTAGCTAGCCAGCTATTTTCGTCCTTCTAACGTAGTCAACACTGCTAGCTAGCCAGCTAGCCAACTCCTACCGAATAGCAGCACTGTAGAAACTATTACATTACAACGGAACGACTTGATTAGTGTAGTGTTAGCTAGCTACATAGTTGTCTTTGCTGTCTTTGTATCTAAGATAATTGTGTAGTTTAGAGTAATTATCGAGGTTAGCTAGCCAGCTATTTTCGTCCGCCGCGCCGCCGTTCTCCTACCTAGTCAACACTGCTAGCTAGCCAGCTAGCCAACTCCTACCGAATAGCAGCACTGTAGAAACTATTACATTACAACGGAACGACCTGATTAGTGTAGTGTTAGCTAGCTACATAGTTGTCTTTGCTGTCTTTGTATCCAAGATAATTGTGTAGTTTAGAGTAATTATCGAGGTTCGAGGTTACCTAGCCAGTTATCGAGGTTACCTAGCCAGCTACACTTTCAAACAAAGTCAACAACGCAGCCACTGCTAGCTAGCCTACTTCACCAGCCAGCAGTACTGTATCATTTTAGTCAATAAGATTTTTTGCAACGTAAGCTTAACTTTCTGAACATTCGAGATGTGTAGTCCACTTGTCATTCCAATCTCCTTTGCATTAGCGTAGCCTCTCCTGTAGCCTGTCAACTATGTGTCTGTCTATCCCTCTTCTCTCCTCTCTGCACAGACCATACAAACGCTTCACACCGCGTGGCCGCTGCCCAGCGCGCACGACCCACGTGGAGTTCCAGGTCTCCGGCAGCCTCTGGAACTGCCGATCTGCGGCCAACAAGGCAGAGTTCATCTCAGCCTATGCGTCCCTCCAGTCCCTCGACTTCTTGGCACTGACGGAAACATGGATTACCACTGATAACACTGCTACTCCTACTGCTCTCTCCTCGTCTGCCCACGTGTTCTCGCACACCCCGAGAGCTTCTGGTCAGCGGGGTGGTGGCACTGGGATCCTCATCTCTCCCAAGTGGACATTCTCTCTTTCTCCCCTGACCCATCTGTCTATCACCTCCTTTGAATTCCATGCTGTCACAGTTACCAGCCCTTTCAGCTTAACATCCTTATCATTTATCGCCCTCCAGGTTCCCTTGGAGAGTTCATCAATGAGCTTGACGCCTTGATAAGTTCCTTTCTTGAGGATGGCTCACCTCTCACAGTTCTGGGTGACTTTAACCTCCCCACGTCTACCTTTGACTCATTCCTCTCTGCCTCCTTCTTTCCACTCCTCTCCTCTTTTGACCTCACCCTCTCACCTTCCCCCCCTACTCACAAGGCAGGCAATACGCTTGACCTCATCTTTACTAGATGCTGTTCTTCCACTAATCTCATTGCAACTCCCCTCCAAGTCTCCGAACACTACCTTGTATCCTTTTCCCTCTCGCTCTCATCCAACACTTCCCACACTGCCCCTACTCGGATGGTATCGCGCCGTCCCAACCTTCGCTCTCTCTCCCCCGCTACTCTCTCCTCTTCCATCCTATCATCTCTTCCCTCTGCTCAAACCTTCTCCAACCTATCTCCTGATTCTGCCTCCTCAACCCTCCTCTCCTCCCTTTCTGCATCCTTTGACTCTCTATGTCCCCTATCCTCCAGGCCGGCTCGGTCCTCCCCTCCTGCTCCATGGCTCGACGACTCATTGCGAGCTCACAGAACAGGGCTCCGGGCAGCCGAGCGGAAATGGAGGAAAACTCGCCTCCCTGCGGACCTGGCATCCTTTCACTCCCTCCTCTCTACATTTTCCTCTTCTGTCTCTGCTGCTAAAGCCACTTTCTACCACTCTAAATTCCAAGCATCTGCCTCTAACCCTAGGAAGCTCTTTGCCACCTTCTCCTCCCTCCTGAATCCTCCTCCCCCTCCCCCTCCCCCTCCCTCCTCCCTCTCTGCGGATGACTTCGTCAACCATTTTGAAAAGAAGGTCGACGACATCCGATCCTCGTTTGCTAAGTCAAACGACACCGCTGGTTCTGCTCACACTGCCCTACCCTGTGCTTTGACCTCTTTCTCCCCTCTCTCTCCAGATGAAATCTCGCGTCTTGTGACGGCCGGCCGCCCAACAACCTGCCCGCTTGACCCTATCCCCTCCTCTCTTCTCCAGACCATTTCCGGAGACCTTCTCCCTTACCTCACCTCGCTCATCAACTCATCCTTGACCGCTGGCTACGTCCCTTCCGTCTTCAAGAGAGCGAGAGTTGCACCCCTTCTGAAAAAACCTACACTCGATCCCTCCGATGTCAACAACTACAGACCAGTATCCCTTCTCTCTTTTCTCTCCAAAACTCTTGAACGTGCCGTCCTTGGCCAGCTCTCCTGCTATCTCTCTCAGAATGACCTTCTTGATCCAAATCAGTCAGGTTTCAAGACTAGTCATTCAACTGAGACTGCTCTTCTCTGTGTCACGGAGGCGCTCCCCACTGCTAAAGCTAACTCTCTCTCCTCTGCTCTCATCCTTCTAGACCTATCGGCTGCCTTTGATACTGTGAACCATCAGATCCTCCTCTCCACCCTCTCCGAGTTGGGCATCTACGGCGCGGCCCACGCTTGGATTGCGTCCTACCTGACAGGTCGCTCCTACCAGGTGGCGTGTCGAGAATCTGTCTCCGCACCACGTGCTCTCACCACTGGTGTCCCCCAGGGCTCTGTTCTAGGCACTCTCCTATTCTCGCTATACACCAAGTCACTTGGCTCTGTCATATCCTCACATGGTCTCTCCTATCATTGCTATGCAGACGACACACAATTAATCTTCTCCTTTCCCCCTTCTGATAACCAGGTGGCGAATCGCATCTCTGCATGTCTGGCAGACATATCAGTGTGGATGACGGATCACCACCTCAAGCTGAACCTCGGCAAGACGGAGCTGCTCTTCCTCCCGGGGAAGGACTGCCCGTTCCATGATCTCGCCATCACGGTTGACAACTCCATTGTGTCCTCCTCCCAGAGTGCTAAGAACCTTGGCGTGATCCTGGACAACACCCTGTCGTTCTCAACTAACATCAAGGCGGTGACCCGTTCCTGTAGGTTCATGCTCTACAACATTCGCAGAGTACGACCCTGCCTCACACAGGAAGCGGAGCAGGTCCTAATCCAGGCACTTGTCATCTCCCGTCTGGATTACTGCAACTCGCTGTTGGCTGGGCTCCCTGCCTGTGCCATTAAACCCCTACAACTCATCCAGAACGCCGCAGCCCGTCTGGTGTTCAACCTTCCCAAGTTCTCTCACGTCACCCCGCTCCTCCGCTCTCTCCACTGGCTTCCAGTTGAAGCTCGCATCCGCTACAAGACCATGGTGCTTGCCTACGGAGCTGTGAGGGGAACGGCACCTCTGTACCTTCAGGCTCTGATCAGGCCCTACACCCAAACAAGGGCACTGCGTTCATCCACCTCTGGCCTGCTCGCCTCCCTACCTCTGAGGAAGTACAGTTCCCGCTCAGCCCAGTCAAAACTGTTCGCTGCTCTGGCACCCCAATGGTGGAACAAACTCCCTCACGACGCCAGGTCAGCGGAGTCAATCACCACCTTCCGGAGACACCTGAAACCCCACCTCTTTAAGGAATACCTAGGATAGGATAAAGTAATCCTTCTAACCCCCCCCCCCCCTTAAAAGAGTTAGATGCACTATTGTAAAGTGGTTGTTCCACTGGATATCATAAGGTGAATGCACCAATTTGTAAGTCGCTCTGGATAAGAGCGTCTGCTAAATGACTTAAATGTAAATGTAAAGGTAAGGGAATATTTATGATGTAATTTCGTATTTCTGTTGACTCCAACATGGCGGAGAATGGCTGAGCGTGGCTCAGATTATTGCATGCTGTGCTTTTTACTAAAGTTATTTTTTAAATCTAACACAGCGGTTGCATTAAGAACCAGTGTATCTTTAATTATATGTTAAACATGTATCTTTCATCAAAGTTTTATGATGAGTATTTCTGAATTTCACGTGGCTATCTGTAATTACTTTCGCTATTTTGGAGCCATTTCTGAACATGGCGCCAATGTAAAACCACGATTTGTGGCTATAAATATGCACATAATCGAACAAAACATAAATGTATTGTATAACATGATGTCATATGACTATCATCTGATGAAGTTGTTCAAAGGTTAGTGATACATTTTATCTCTATTTGTGGGTTTTGTGAAAGCTATCTTTTCTGTGAAAAAATGGCGGTGTGTTTTGGGATATTGTGGTGAGCTAACATAAATATATGTTGTGTTTTTGCTGTAAAACATTGTAAAAATCGGACATGTTGGCTGGATTCACAAGATGTTTATCTTTAATTATATGTACAACATGTATTTTTCATCAAAGTTTTATGATGAGTATTTCTGAATTTCACGTGGCTATCTGTATTACTTTCGCTATTTTGGAGCCATTTCTGAACATGGCGCCAATGTAAAACCACGATTTGTGGCCATAAATATGCACATAATTGAACAAAAAATAAATGTATTGTATAACATGATGTCATATGACTATCATCTGATGAAGTTGTTCAAAGGTTAGTGATAAATTTTATCTCTATTTGTGGGTTTTGTGAAAGCTATCTTTTCTGCGAAAAAATGGCGGTGTGTTTTTGGATATTGTTGGATATAAATATATGTTGTGTTTTCACTGTAAAACATTTTAAAAATCGGACATGTTGGCTGGATTCACAAGATGTTTATCTTTCATTTGCTGTATTGGACTTGTGATTTCATGAAATTATATTATATTTTATCCCTGTGGCGCTAGGCTATGCTATGCTAGTCAGCGTTTCTGATGAGAATGATCTCGGATCCGGGATGGGTAGTCCAGAAAATTAACCAACAGTGCAGTTCAAGAAGAAGAAAATATTTACCAAGTAGGCTAAAATAAAAAGTAATAATACAAAGTAACACAATAAGAAAAACAATAACGAGGCTATATACAGGGGGCACCGGTACCGAGTCAGTGTGCAGGGGTACAGGCTAGTTGAGATATTTTTTTACAGTACATGTACAGTACATGTAGGTGGGGACGAAGTGACTATGCCTAGGTAACAAAGAAACAGCGAGTAGCAGCAGTGTACAAAAGAGAGGGGGGTAAATGTAAATTATCCGGTGGCGATTTTTATGAATTGTTCAGCAGTCTAATGGCTTGGGGGTAGAAGCTGTTGAGGAGCCGTTTGGTCCTAGACTTGGCGCTCCGGTACCGCTTGCCCTCTCAACAACGCTTGCCCTCTCAATGTTCACTAATCAACGTCATCAACCTAATATGAGAGTGATTTTTGTGTCTCTCGCTCTCTTCCTTTCTCTTTCTCTCTCTCTACAGTGGCTTGCGAAAGTGTTCACCCCCTTGGCATTTTTTCTATTTTGTTGCCTTACAACCTGGAATTAAAAATCATTTTTGGGGTGGTTGTATCATTTGATTTACACAACATGCCTACCACTTTGAAAATGCAAAATATTTTATATTGTGAAACAAACAAGAAATAAGAAAAAAAAAAAAAACTTGAGCATGCATAACTATTCACCCCCCTAAAGTCAATACTTTGTGGAGCCACCTTTTGCAGAAATTACAGCTGCAAGTCTCTTGGGGTATGTCTCCATAAGCTTGGCACATCTAGCCACTGGGATTTTTGCCCATTCTTCAAGGCAAAACTGCTCCAGCTCCTTCAAGTTGGATGGGTTCCGCTTGTGTACAGCAATCTTTAAGTCATACCACAGATTCTCAATTGGATTGAGGTCTGGGCTTTGACTAGGCCATTCCAAGACATTTAAACATTTCCCCTTAAACCACTCGAGTGTTGCTTTAGCAGTATGCTTAGGGTCATTGTCCTGCTGGAAAGTGAACCTCCGTCCCAGTCTCAAATCTCTGGAAGACTGAAACAGGTTTCCCTCAAGAATTTCCCTGTATTTAGCACCATCCATCATTCCTTCAATTCTGACCAGTTCCCAGTCCCTGCCGATAAAAAACATCCCCACACCATGATGCTGCCACCACCATGCTTCACTGTAGGGATGGTGTTCTTGGGGTGATGAGAGGTGTTGGGTTTGCGCCAGACATAGCGTTTACCTTGATGGCCAAAAAGCTCAATTTTAGTCTCATCTGACCAGAGTACCTTCTTCCATATGTTTGGGGAGTCTCCCACATGCCTTTTGGCGAACACCAAACATGTTTTCTTATTTTTTTCTGGCCACTCTTCCATAAAGCCCAGCTCTGTGGAGTGTATGGCTTAAAGTGGTCCTATGGACAGATCCTCCAATCTCCACTGTGGAGCTTTGCAGCTCCTTCAGGGTTATCTTTGGTCTCTTTTTTGCCTCTCTGATTAATGCCCTCCTTGTCTGGTCCGTGAGTTTTGGTGGGTGACCCTCTCTTGGCAGGTTTGTTATTATTGTTATATTATTTCCAAACTATCGGCCTATTTCGAATCTTCCATTCCTCTCAAAAAAAATTGAAAAAGCTGTTGCACAGCAAATCACTGCCTTCCTGAAGACAAACAATGTATACGAAATGCTGGTCTGGTTTTAGACCCCATCATAGCACTGAGACTGCACTTGTGAAGGTGGTAAATTACCTTTTAATGGCGTCAGACCGAGGCTCTGCATCTGTCCTCGTGCTCCTAGACCTTAGTGCTGCCTTTGATACCATCGATCACCACATTCTTTTGGAGAGATTGGAAACCCAAATTGGTCTACACGGACAAGTTCTGGCCTGGTTTAGATCTTATCTGTCGGAAAGATATCAGTTTGTCTCTGTGAATGGTTGGTCCTCTGACAAATCAACTGTACATTCCGGTGTTCCTCAAGGTTCCGTTTTAGGACCACTATTGTTTTCACTATATATTTTACCTCGTGGGGATGTCATTCGAAAACATCATGTTAACTTGTTATGGCTGCAGGGGGCGTATTGAAAAACTGGAAAATATGTGCAAATTTTCAAACGGCCTCTTAATCAATTTTTGCTCTTACAATATGCATATTATTATTACTTTTGGATAGAAAACAGTCTCTAGTTTCTAAAACCGTTTTAATTATTTCTCTAAGTGGAACAGAACTATTTTTACAGCCCATTTCCTATCTGGAAGTGAGATTTCCAAAATCGATGTCGCTCTTCAAGCCCTTGTCTATAAAAGGGCATGTCACTTAGGACTGTAGAAACACGTCATACGCCTTCCTCTGGGTGTCATGCGGAAGTGAGAGAAGAAATCACTTGATTATCTCGTCCTGGATTTGAACACAACCTCTTGGAGTGAGTGTTGCGCAGTTTATTTTTCTTTCTGGGCGCGAAGTAGGACCTGGACTCGGCTCCTGGAAAACACTCTGTAAAGGTGAATATGATCTCTGGCTTCGATTTTATTTGATACATGTCACAATATCATCCTAAAGTATGTTATTTCAATATAGTTTAATTATATTATTGAAATGTATTCTGGACTTTAGACGTGATGCGACGCAATAATTTTTTCAAGATGGAGAGGTTAGCGTCGCACTGCCAGTGTGCTTGCTAATTCAAGAGGGAAATTGTTCGTTCTGGATCGAAATAAAGACATTTCTGAACAAAGGACCCCTTGGAGAACATTCTGATGGAAGATCAACAAAGATAAGGACCCAATTTGGGATGCTTTTTCATATATCTGTCGAACTGTGCTATGCTACCGTTTGCCTTGAGTCAATGCTGTTGTGATGTTAGCTATTGTAGTAAGCTAATATGACGATATATTGTGTTTTCGCTGTAAAACACTTGAAAAATCGGAAATATTGGCTCTATTCACAAGATCTTTCTCTTTCATTAGCTATCCACCATATATTTCTCTGAAATGTTTTATGATGTGTAATTAGTAGTTGACGTTGGTGTCTGTATTTTCTCTGGCTACTCCCGTGCGATTTCTGACTGTAGCTATGATGGTAGCAGTAATGTAAAACTGATTTATAGCTAAAATATGCACATTTTTTGAACAAAACATAGATTTATTGTGTAACATGTTATAGGACTGTCATCTGAGGTATTTTTTTCTAGGTTATTTAGGTTGGTTCTAGGTTAGTTAGGTTGGCTTGTGCATGCTACTTGCATCCTACTTGTGCTGTGAAAAATGTCTGTCCTCCTTTTTTATTTGGTGGTGAGCTAACATAAATATATGTGGTGTTTTCTCTGTAAAACATTTAAAAAATCGGACATGTTGGCTGGATTGACAAGATGTTTATCTTTCAAATGCTGTATTGGACTTGTTAATGTGTGAAAGTTAAATATAAAAAAAAAATAGATTTTGAATTTCGCGCCCTGCACTTGAGCTGGATGTTGTCATAGGTGTACCGGCGTCGGGCTGACGTCGGGCTGCAGCCATAACAGGTTAACTTTCACTGCTATGCGGATGACACACTGCTGTACATTTCAATGAAACATGGTGAAGCCCCAAAATTGCCCTCGCTAGAAGCCTGTGTTTCAGACATAAGGAAGTGGATGGCTGAAAACGTTCTACTTTTAAACTCGGACAAAACAGAGATGCTTGTTCTAGGTCCCAAGAAACAAAGAGATCTTCTGTTGAATCTGACAATTAATCTTGATGGTTGTAAAGTCGTCTCACATAAAACTGGACCTCGGCGTTACTCTGGACCCTGATCTCTCTTTTGACGAACATATCAAGACAGTTTCAAGGACAGCTTTTTTCCATCTACGTAACATTGCAAAAATCAGAAACTTTCTGTCCAAAAATGATGCAGAAAAATTAATCCATGCTTTTGTTACTTCTAGGTTAGACTACTGCTTTGCTCTACTTTCCGGCTACCTGGATAAAGTACTAAATAAACTTCAGTTAGCGCTAAATACAGCTGCTAGAATCCTGACTAGAACCCCCAAAAATTATCATATCACTCCAGTGCTAGCCTCCCTACACTGGCTTCCTGTTAAGGCAAGGGCTGATTTCAAGGTTTTACTGCTAACCTACAAAGCATTACATGGGCTTGCTCCTACCTATCTTTCCGATTTGGTCCTGCCGTACATACCTACACGTACACTACGGTCACAAGATGCAGGCCTCCTAATTTTCCCTAGAATTTCTAAGCAAACAGCTGGAGGCAGGGCTTTCTCCTATAGATCTCCATTTTTATGGAATGGTCTGCCTACCCATGTGAGAGACGTAGACTTGGTCTCAACTTTTAAGTCTTTCCTGAAGACTCATCTCTTCAGTGGGTCATATGATTGAGTGTGGTCTGGCCCAGGAGTGTGAAAGTGAACGGAAAGGCTCTGGAGCAACGAACCGCCCTTGCTGTCTCTGCCTGGCCGGTTTCCCTCTCTCCACTGGGATTCTCTGCCTCTAACCCTATTACAGGGGCTGAGTCACTGGCTTACTGGTGCTCTTTCATGCCGTCCCTAGGAGGGGTGCGTCACTTGAGTGGGTTGAGTCACTGACGTGATCTTCCTGTCGTGTGTCGTGGCGGAGATCTTTGTGGGCTATACTCGGCCTTGTCTCAGGATGGTAAGTTGGTGGTTGAAATTAACCTGTTTGGGATAGAGGGCGCTGTTTTCACTTTGGGGAAAAATGGTGCCCAATTTAAACGGCCTCGTACTCTATTCTTGCTCGTACAATATGCATATTATCATTACTATTGAATAGAAAACACTCTCAAGTTTCTAAAACCGTTTGAATTATATCTGTGAGTAAAACAGAACTCATTTTGCAGCAAACTTCCTGTCAGAAAGTGAAAAATCTGAAATCGAGGCTCTGTTCCAGGGCCTCCCTATTCATTTGCTTGAAATCTATGGATATACATGCACTTCATACGCCTTCCACTAGATGTCAATAGGCAGTGAGAGGTGGAATGGGGTGTCTAGCTTTATCTGAGGTCAAAAGAGAGCTCTTGGAATGACATGACCCCAATTTCCTTTGTTCAGCAAGGCGCGGGAAGGAACTCTGGATTGCCTTCTGAAAAGCTTTCGTTATAGACGGCTAAAATCTCCGGCTTTGATTTTATTTGATAAATGTGATAATATCATCGTAAAGTATGTTTTTTCAATATAGTTTTATCAGATTATTGAACGTTTATCGGGAGTTTTGGCGTGTTCCGTTCTCTGCGTTTGGTGACGATGGACAGCTTCGCGCCACTTGGCTAGCTTTGGTTGCTAATTCGACAGACGAAAAGGACATTCTAAATCCAAACAACGATTATTCTGGACAAAGGACCCCTTGTACAAGATTCTGATGGAAGCTCATTTATGATGTTATTTCGTATTTCTATCGAAAATGTTTAGTATTATTTTCCGCCCTGATTTTGGGCGCTGTCTCGCTATAACGTAAGCTGTATGTCGTACTAAAGTTATTTTTAGAATTCTAACACGGCTATTGCATTAAGAACTAGTGTATCTATCATTTGCTGTACAACATGTATTTTTTAGTAAAGTTTATGAATAGTTATTTGGTCAGAATAGGTGAGTGTCAGAAATATATCCGGAGATTCTGGAAAAAAGTTGCTACGTTTTCACAATGTATAACCACGCATTTCAGCTCTAAATATGCACATTTTCGAACAAAACATAAGTGTATTGTATAACCTGATGTTATAGGACTGTCATCTGATGAAGCTTGTCAAGGTTAGTGAAAAATTATATATCTTTTGCTGTTTTTTTGCGATCGCTAACTTTTGCTGCTGATAAATGGGTTGTGTTTTTGGCTATTGTGGTAAGCTAATATAATGCTATATTGTGTTTTCGCTGTAAAACACTTAAAAAATCTGAAATATTGGCTGGATTCACAAGATGTTTGTCTTTCATTTGCTGTACACCATGTATTTTTCATAAATGTTTTATGATGAGTATTTAGGTATTTCACGTTGGTCCCTGTAATTGTTCTAGCTGCTTCGGTGCTATTTGTGATTGTAGCTGCAATGTAAAACTATGATTTATACCTGAAATATGCAAATTTTTCGAACAAAACATAGATTTATTGTAGAACATGTTATAAGACTGTCATCTGATGAAGTTGTTTCTTGGTTAGTTTGGTTGGTTCTTGGTTAGTTTGGTTGGTTTTGTGCAAGCTACCTGTGCTGTGAAAGAAATGTCTGTGCGTTTTTGTATTTGGTGGTGAGCTAACATAAATATACGTGGTGTTTTCGCTGTAAAACAAAAAGTCGGACATGTTGGCTGGATTCACAAGATGTTTATCTTTCATTTGCTGTATTGGACTTGTTAATGTGTGAAAGTTAAATATTTATAAAAATTGTTTTTTGAATTTCGCGCGCTGCATTTTCAGTGGAATGTGCGGGGTTCCTAGACAGGATATCCCTCTAGTGGTGTGGGGGCTGTGCTTTGGCAAAGTGGGTGGGGTTATATCCTTCCTGTTTGGCCCTGTCCGGGGGTATCATCAGATGGGGCCACAGTGTCTCCTGACCCCTCCTGTCTCAGCCTCCAGTATTTATGCTGCATTAGTTTATGTGTCGGGGGGCTAGGGTCAGTTTGTTATATCTGGAGTACTTCTCCTGTCTTATCCGGCGTCCTGTGTGAATTTAAGTATGCTCTCTCTAATTCTCTCTTTCTCTCTTTCTTTCTCTCTCTCAGAGGACCTGCGCCCTAGGACCATGCCTCAGGACTACCTGGCATGATGACTCCTTGCTGTCCCCAGTCCACCTGGCCGTGCTGCTGCTCCAGTTTCAACTGTTCTGCCTGCGGCTATGGAACCCTGACCTGTTCACCGGACGTGCTACCTGTCCCAGACCTTCTGTTTTCAGCTCTCTAGAGACCGCAGGAGCGGTAGAGATACTCTTAATGATCGGCTATGAAAAGCCAACTGACATTTACTCCTGAGGTGCTGACTTGCTGCACCCTCGACAACTACTGTGATTATTATTATTTGACCATGCTGGTCATTTATGAACATTTGAACATCTTGGCCATGTTCAGTTATAATCTCCATCCAGCACAGCCAGAAGAGGACTGGCCACCCCTCATAGCCTGGTTCCTCTCTAGGTTTCTTCATAGGTTTTGGCCTTTCTAGGGAGTTTTTCCTAGCCACCGTGCTTCTACACCTGCATTGCTTGCTGTTTGGGGTTTTAGGCTGGGTTTCTGTACAGCACTTTGAGATATCAGCTGATGTAAGAAGGGCTATATAAATACATTTGATTTGATTTGATTAGATTTTTCAATAATGGATATATTGGTGCTCCATGGGATGTTCAAAGTTTCTGATATTTTTTTATAACCCTACCCTGATCCCTGACCTGTTCGGAGAGATCCTTGGTCTTCATGGTGCCGCTTGCTTGGTGGTGTTGCAGACTCTGTTGCCTTTCAGAACAGGTGTATAAAGATCATGTGACATATCATGTGACACTTAGATTACACACAGGTGGACTTTATTTAACTAATTATGTGATTTCTGAAGGAAATTGGTTACACCAGATCTTATTTAGGGGCTTCATAGCAAAGGGGGTAAATACATACGCATTTTCATTTTTTTTTTTTTTAACAAGTTATGTTTTCATTTCACTTCACTAATTTGGACTCTTTTGTGTATGTCCATTACATGAAATTCAAAAAAATCAACTTAAATTCAGGTTATAATGCAACAAAATAGGAAACATGCCAAGGGGGTGAATACTTATATTTTTCTGTTACTCACTTGGTGGCTGTTTCCTAAATGGCCAGGGCCGATAAAATGCAGGGGCTTATCGGGGCTGAACCCCTAAAGGGCCCAGGCCCTTATATTAAGGAAATATATACTGTATATATACTATATATTTTGTATTTTTTTCACTGCAACCACAGGAAGGCTATTTTTTATTTAACCTTTATTTAACTAGGCAAGTCAGTTAAGAACAAATTCTTATTTTCAATGATGGCCTAGGAAACAGTGGGTTAACTGCCTGTTCCGGGGCAGAACGACAGATTTGTACCTTGTCAGCTCAGGGATTTGAACTTGCAACCTTTCGGTTACTAGTCCAACGCTCTAACCACTAGGCTACCCTGCCGCTATGAGTGTAGACTGCCTGCTGCCGCTCTGCTAATAATCAGATGGGGGAGGAGAGGAGGTAGAGGGCTATCGTGGGTAACTGGGTGGCCCTGTCTTGATTGGGTAACTGATTAATGAAAATAAATAAACAGCATTATAAATAAATGTCACTGGTCAATTGTGTGAGTCAGGGGCTGGGCCCAAGCCCGTAGGGGGCCCAAGAGGCAGAAATATTTGATTATTTTTATTATTATATTTTTTTATACAACCACAGGAGCCTACTCTCAATGTTCAAAATACAGCCCAAGAGCATCATTTAGCCACAGAGGATCAACAGTTCATAACAAATAACTGGGGATTAAGTTTTATCACAAGGACATACAGGTATCTGCCAAAATTAAGGAAACACCAACATAAAGTGTCTTAAAAGGGTGTTGCGCCACCACAAGCTGCCAGAATAGCTTCAATGTGCCGTGGCATAGATTCTACAAGTGGAACTAAAACATGCCAGGAAAATACACCCCACACCATAACAAACAGTGCCTTCGGAAAGTATTCAAACCCATTGACTTTTTAAAAATGTTGTTAAGTTACATGCTTAAATGGATTAAATAAAAAGAAATCCAAAGCAAACTACACACAATACCCCGTAATGACAAAGCGAAAACTTTTTTATCGACATCTTTGCAAATTTATGAAAATAAAACAGAATAACCTTATTTACATAAGTATTCAGACCCTTTGCTAAAAAAAATATTTAAACTTTATTTAACTAGACAAGTCAGTCAATAACAAATGACGGCAAACACCGGCCAAACCCGGACGACGCTGGGCCAATTCTGCGCCGCCCTATGGGAATCCCAATCCCGGCCAGTTGTGATACAGTCCGTAGAGATGCCTCTAGCACTGAGATGCAGTGCCTTATCCCACTGCACCACTTGGGAGACTCAAAATTGAGCTCATGTGTATCTTGTTTGAATTGATCATCCTTGAGATGTTTCTACAACTTGATTGGAGTCCACCTGTGGTAAATTGATTTCATTGGACATGATTTGGACATGATTTGGAAAGGCACACACCTGTCTGTATAAGGTCCCACAGTTAACAATGCATGAATTCTCATAGATCTCCGAGACAGGATTGTGTCAAAGCACAGATCTGGGGAAAGGTACCAAAAAATGTCTGCAGCATTGAAGATCCACAAGAACACAGTGGCCTCCATCATTCTTAAATGGAACCACCGAGACTCTTCCTAGACCTGACCTGCCTGGCCAAACTGAGAAGTCGGGGGAAAAGCCTTGGTCAGGGAGGTGACCAAGAACCCGATGGTCATTCTGATAGAACTCCAGAGTACCTCTGTGGAGATGGGTGAACCTTCCAGAAGGAACACCATCGCTGCAGCACTCCACCAATCATGCCTTTATGGTAGAGTGGCCAGACGGAAGCCACTCCTCAGTAAAAGGCACATGACAGCCCTCTTGGAGTTTTCCAAAAGGCACCTAAAGGAATGTCAGACCATGAGAAACAAGATTCTCTGGTTTGATGAAACCAAGATTGAACTCTTTGGCCTGAATGCCAAGCCTCACGTCTGGAGGAAACTTTGGACCATCCCCACGGTGTAGCATGGTGGTGGCGCATCATGCTGTGGGGATGTTTTTCAGCGGCAGGGACTGGGAGACAAATCAGGATCAAGGGAAAGAGGAACAGAGCAGGAGAAATCCTTGATGAAAATCTACTCCAGAGCGCTCAGGACCTCAGACCAGGGCGAAGGTTCACCTTCCAACAGGACGAGGGATTGAGTGTGCCAAGAGTGTGCAAAGCTGTCATCAAGGCAAAGGTTGGCTATTTGAAGAATCTGAAATATAAACTATATTTTGATGTTGTGATAGAAAAATTACGTATTTACCTGATTTATTTTATATTATTAATGGTTAACAATTCATATGTAACTAATAGTAAGACATTTCTGTCCTACTGTCTGTGTTTTTATGGTCTCCACTCAAGTTCCCTGCAGCTAATCTGGGTGTATGGTCACTGGAGATGGCTTGAGCTGAAAAATGGGTTAAATACTGCATTACATAGACACGAATGTGTTTTACTAGAGATAGCTTAGGAGTAGTACAATCCCTCATTGTCTAAAAATCATCCTTGCATCTTTGAAACTAAGCCAGGGTGGGGTTAAGACAACAACCCACGTGCAGATAACGACAGGATGAACCCAGAGTGGCGTATGATGCTCCTTGGTCTGCCTGAGGGGGGTTGAACCAATCATGACTGAGCATTGTTAGTGTCAGCTATATATAGTACCATGCATTTGTGTAAAGGTTAGGTTACTCGGTTCAACACTCAAGGGTGGGGGGGGGTTGACCAGCCTCATTATTGCAATAATTAATCGATATTAAATAAAGATGATTGTTTGTTTGAAGAAATGACTAAATCTCTCTCAGTACTGAATTTCCACTACAATGTGTTTAACACTTTTTTGGTAACTGCATCAACAAGTCCTCAACTGGCAGCTTCAATAAAAAATACCCACAAAACACCAGTCTCAACGTCAACAGTGAAGAGGCGACTCCGGGATTCTGGCCGCCTAGGCAGAGTTCCTCTGTCCAGTGTGTGTTCTTTTGCCCATCTTAATCTTTACATTTTATTGGCCAGTCTGAGATATGGCTTTATCTTTGCAACTCTGTCTAGAAGGCCAGCATCCCGGAATCGCCTCTTCACTGTTGAAGTTGAGACTGGTGTTTTGCGGGTACTATTTAATGAAGCTTCCAGTTGAGGACTTGTGAGGCGTCTGTTTTTCAAACTAGACTGGTTAGAGCCAGTTTGCACTGTTCTGTGAATGGAGTAGTACACAGAGTTGAACGAGATCTTCAGTTTCTTGCCAATTTCTCGCATGGAATAGCCTTCATTTCTCTGAACAAGAATAGACTGACAAGTTTCAGAAGAAAGTCCTTTGTTTCTAGCCATTTTGAGCCTGTAATCAAACCCACAAATGCTGAAACTCCAGATACTCAACTAGTCTAAAGGAGGCCAGTTGTATTGCTTCTTTAATCAGCACAACAGTTTTCAGCTGTTCTAACATAATTGCAAAAGGGTTTTCTAATGCTCAATTAGCCTGATAAACTTGGATTAGCTAACACAACGTGCCATTGGAACACAGGAGTGATGGTTGCTGATAATGGGCCTCTGTACGCCTATGGAGATATTCCATTAAAAATCTGCCTTTTCCAGCTACAATAGTCATTTACAACATTAACAATGTCTTCACTGTATTCCCGATCAATTTGATGTTATTTTAATGGACAATTATTTTTTGATTTTCTTTCAAAAACAAGGACATTTCTAAGTGACCCCAAACTTTTGAACGGTAGTATAGTTTTGATGCCTTCACAATTATTCTACAATGTAGAAAATAGTCAAAATAAAGAAAATCCCTTTAACACCTCTTGCCACTATAGGGGGTGCTGTTTCAACTTCGACATTTATCGTTCCCAAATTAAACTGCCTCGTACTCAATTCTTGCTTGTACAATATGCATATTATTATTACTATTGGATAGAAACTCTCTAGTTTCTAAAACCGTTTGAATTATTTCTCTGAGTGAAACAGAAGTCATTCTGCAGCTCACTTCCTGTCAAGAAGTGAGATTTCTGAAATTGAGGTCTCTGTTCCAGGGTCGGTTTATAAATTCCTTTATAAAGCTATGGGGCTACATGCACTGCATACGCCTTCCCCTAGATGTCAGTAAGCGGTGAGACTTTGAATGGAGCGGATAGCACCATCTGGGGGAGTATAAAACCTCTTGGAACGGAAGTACCGACCTTTTCGACGAGGCGCCTGACGCAGGAGGGAAACCGGCATGGCGTCTTCAAAAGCTTTCGGTTTAGCAGTTCTTTATCTCCGGCTCTGATTTAATTAGTTTTTTGTCTTAAAAACTTCATAAGGTAGTTAATTTAAACCGACTTATAGCAGTTTATAGCAGTTTATTGCGATTTTCCTGGATTTCTTTGTGATGCGCTTTCACGAGTTGGACACCTCTCCAGTGGGTGGCTAACGTTAGCGGCTATTTCGACAGGACAAGAGGACATCTTTCAACCCAAAGACGATTGTTCTGGAGAAAGGACACCTTGCCCAAGATTCTGATGGAAGCTCAGCTAATAGTAAGCAGTCTTTATGCTGTTAATTCGTACTTATGTTGACAAATGTCAAATAATAATTCCGCCATGAATTATGGTGCGGTCTCGCTTTAGCGCACGCTGTATTGCGCAGTAACGTTAATTTTAAAAATCTAACACAGCGATTGCATTAAGAACTAATTTATCTTTCATTTGCTGTCCAACTTGTATTTTTTAGTCAAGTTTATGAATAGTTTTCGATTAGAATAGGTGCCTCTCCAAGATGGCGCCGGTCAGATTGCTTGAAGTTTTGGCCACTAATCACATTGTATAACCACGATTTGTGCCGCTAAATATGCACATTTTCGAACAAACTCTAGATGCATTGTGTAATATGATGTTATAGGACTGTCATCAGAAGAATTCTGAGAAGGTTAGTGAAAAAATTTATATATTTTGGTGGTTTATACGTTATCGCTATGTTTGGCTTGAATCAATGCTGTTGTGATGTTTGCTATTGTGGTAAGCTAATATAACGCTATATTGTGTTTTCGCTGTAAAACACTTAGAAAATCTGAAATATTGTCTGGATTCACAAGATCTGTGTCTTTCAATTGCTGTACGCTGTGTATTTTTAAGAAATGTTTTATGATGAGTAATTAGGTAATACACGTTGCTCTCTGTAGTTATTCTAGTCACTTTGGTGAGAGTTGTGATGGTGGCTGCAATGGTAAACTATGATTTATACCTGAAATATGCACATTTTTCTAAAAAAACATATGCTATACAATAAATATGTTATCAGACTGTCATCTGATGAAGTTGTTTCTTGGTTAGTGGCTATTTATATCTTTATTTGGTCGAATTTGTGATAGCTACTGATGGAGTAAAAAACTGGTGGAGTAAAAAAAGTGGTGTCTTTTGCTAACGTGGTTAGCTAATAGATTTACATATTGTGTCTTCCCTGTAAAACATTTTAAAAATCAGAAATGATGGCTGGATTCACAAGATGTGTATCTTTCATCTGGTGTCTTGGACTTGTGATTTAATGATATTTAGATGCTAGTATTTACTTGTGACGCTATGCTAGGCTATGCTAGTCAGCTTTTTTACTGATGGGGGTGCTCCCGGATCCGGGTTTGGGAGGAATTAGAGGTTAATCTGTAGGTGTTCTAAAACCTTTGACCGGTAGTGTATGTAAATTTGATATTTAAGTTTTATATATTTAATACATTTGCAAACATTTCTAAAAACGTGTTTTTGCTTCATCATCATTATGGGGTATTGTGTGTAGGTTGATGGGGGGGGGGGGGTGAAACGATTTAATCCATGTTAGAATACAGCTGTAACGTAACAAATGTGGAAAAAGTCAAGGGGTCTGAATACTTTCCGAATGCACTGTAGAGCACACATTTTTACCCTTTGCGGGCCCTGGTCAAAAGTAGTGCACTATATAGGGAATAGGGTATCATGTCAGTTATAGCCCACCCTACATAGAAAGTGCCGTTTGAAGCCATCCACTATATGACAGGTGAATGTAACTACGATGGATGCGTGACGGACGATCTGGACCGGCGGACACTGCACACCATCCTGACGATCTTCTACACCCCCAAGATTCAAGTCCCTGAATACAAGTTTGACTCCAGCAGCCTGTACTATTCACCAACATAGGGCGATGTAAGGAACAACGTCTTATGTGGTTGAAATGTATAAGTGTGCAGGCTGGAAGCAAGAACACTCTAAAGATCCCACAATTATTATTACTCCCATTATTCCAATTGCTGTAACTCCAAAACGGTTTAGATTTTAAACACCACATTTTCTTGAAGAGAAATTACAAAAGTGTTCAACTTCCCCCCCAACAACAACATATGTGAAAATGGTTTGTTTCCAATGACATCATCAACCAACTAGTAGACAAATATTTTTATTTAACTCGGCAGTCAGTTCACAACAAATTCTTATTTTACAATGACGGTCTACCCCGGCCAAACCCTCCCCTAACCCGGACAACGCTGGACCAATTGTGTGCCGCTGTCACGATCGTCGTAACTTTGAAGAGAGGAGGACCAAGGCGCAGCGTGATATAAATACATTCTTCTATTTATTATAACGTAACGAAGAATACTTAAACAGACTTACAAAAACAACAAACGACCGTGAAGCTATACTACGACAAGTGCAGACACAAAGATAACTAAGGCCAGGGCGTGACAGTACCCCCCCCCCAAAGGTGCGGACTCCGACCGCAACACCTGACACAGAAGGGGAGGGTCCGGGTGGGCCTTCTTACGGCGGCGGCTCGGGTAGGGGACGTGGACCCCACTCCACCATAGTCATTCCCCGCTTTGGTGGCCTCCTAGGAACAGCGACCCTCCTAAATGACCCCACTGGACTGAGGGGCAGCTCCGGACTGAGGGGCAGCTCCGGACTGAGGGGCAGCTCTGGACTGAGGGGCAGCTCTGGACTGAGGCGCAGCTCCGGACTAAGGGGTAGCTCATGACTGAGGGGCAGCTCATGACTGAAGGGCAGCTCATGACTGAAGGGCAGCTCATGACTGGCGGGCGGCTCATGACTGGCGGGCGGCTCATGACTGGCGGGCGGCTCTGGCGACTCCTGACTGCCGGGCGGCTCTGGCGGCTCCTGACTGGCGGGCGGCTCTGGCGGCTCCTGACTGGCGGGCGGCTCTGGCGGCTCCTGACTGACGGACGGCTCAGGCGGCGCTGGACAGACGGGCGGCTCAGGCGGCGCTGGACAGACGGGCAGCTCAGGCGGCGCTGGACAGACGGGCAGCTCAGGCGGCGCTGGACAGACGGGCAGCTCAGGTGGCGCCGGACAGACGGGCAGCTCAGGCGGCGCTGGACAGACGGGCAGCTCAGGCGGCGCTGGACAAACGGGCAGCTCAGGCGGCGCTGGACAGACGGGCAGCTCAGGCGGCGCTGGACAGACGGGCAGCTCAGGCGGCGCTGGACAGACGGGTAGCTCAGGCGGCGCTGGACAGACAGGCAGCTCAGGCGGCGCTGGGCAGACGGGCAGCTCAGGCTTCCTGAGGCGCACTGTAGGCCTGGGTGGTGCCGGAACTGGTGGTACCGGGCTGGGGACACGTACCTCAGGGCTAGTGCGGGGAGGAGGAACAGGGCATACTGGACCCTGGAGGCGCACAGTAGGCCTGGTGCGTGGTGCCGGAACTGGTGGTACCGGGCTGGGAACACGCACCTCAAGGCAATTGCGGGGTGCTGGAACTGAAGGCCTGGTTCGTGGCGCCGGTATCGGAGGACTGGTACGAGGGGCTGCCACAGGAGAGCTAGTACGTGGGGCTGCTACAGGAGGTGCAGGACTAGGGAGGCGCACAGGAGGCCTGGTGCGTGGGACTGGCACTGTCATTACCAGACGGTTAGCATGCACCTCAGGACGAGTATGGAGAGCTGACTCAGGTAACATCACATCCCGAACACGCTCCGTCGGGTGGATGTTGTGCCTCAAGCACCAACACAGCAGCTCCCTCATTTCACTCTCCTCCAAACTCCCCATTAAATCCTTCACAGTCTCTGTTTCACTCCCGTTGCTCACCTCCAATATCACCCCGACTGGCTCTGGTTCCATCTTCGGCTCCTCACGGTAAGCACGGGAAGTTGGCGCAGGTCTCCTTCCTGATCTTGCCACACTCCCCGTGTGCCACCCCCCAATACATTTTTGGGGTTTCCTCTCGGGCTTCCTACCGCGCCGTCGTGCTCCTTTCTTCAACTCCATTATCCTGTAACTCTCCTCGCACTGCTCCAGCGAATCCCAGGCGGGCTCCAGCACTTTCTCTGGATCGATCGCCCACCTGTCTATCGCTTCCCAGGTTGTTCTCCACTCATCCTTTTCCCGGGTCCATTCCTCCATAAAGCGCTGTTCCCTCCTTTCACGCTGCTTGGTCCGATTTTGGTGGGTGATTCTGTCACGGTCGTCGTAACTTTGAAGAGAGGAGGACCAAGGCGCAGCGTGATATAAATACATTCTTCTATTTATTATAACGTAACGAAGAATACTTAAACAGACTTACAAAAACAACAAACGACCGTGAAGCTATACTACGACAAGTGCAGACACAGGCAACTTACGTAATGACATAGACAATCACCCACGACATACCCAATGAATATGGCTGCCTAAATATGGTTCCCAATCAGAGACAATGATAAACAGCTGCCTCTAATTGAGAACCAATCTAGGCAGCCATAGACATACAAACACCTAGACAAGACAAAACCCCATAAACATACAAAACCCCTAGACATGACAAAAACACCTACATCCCCCATGTCACAAACTGACCTAACTAAAATAATAAAGAAAACAAAGATAACTAAGGCCAGGGCGTGACAGCCGCCCTATGGGACTCCTGATCATGGCCGGTTGTTATACAGCCAGGGATCAAACCAGGGTCTGTAGTGACGCCTCCAGCACTGAGATGCAGTGCCTTAGACCGCTGCGCTCCTCGGGAGCCTTCAATTAGTGCCTACTCATGATTGGTTAAAATCACATGACGCACACCGATGAGTTCATTGGAAACACTATATTTTTTACTACAAAACATAGAAACACCCCATTTACGCATATGTTGATTTTTTTTTAAAGTCCCTTTAAGGAAATTCCTTTTTTTAGTTTATCCTTTATTTATCCAGGTGAGCCCAATTGAGATAAAAATCTCTTTCTCGAAGGTGCACTAGTTTGTCGAAGGAGCCCGATAACAAAAATGATACTTCAAATTAGAGTATGTGCTAGCTTGGGGTTAATCCACACAGGCATGTTCATATTTACTATTAATGCCCATTTGTGCATGAAACATATACATTGCTCCCACTCAATATAATGTGAAGACATTACGTATTCATCCTAGCCTGTGACATGATGTCTTTTGTCTTCCCTCCTTATAGATGACATTTGTTAATGAATGATTTAACTAAGCAGTACATTAACTTGTTCGAGCAAAGTTCACTTTTGGAGGTACCTTTAAAAAGTCATTAAGAGATAGCACTCCAGTAACGAGACACAGCGGGCCGCTGCCAATCGTGCCATTTAATTTGTGCGCACAAGTATAATATATGCAACATTTTATTTGGCATTTTCCTCACTGCTGTCTTTTATTCATGAAACTTCATTTACATAGTCATTATTATAAATGTCAGCAATCTCAAGAATAGACTGATTTTCAATGAGCATTATGAATTACTATGTTCCTGTCTTGTGGTGTTGCGTTAAAATGTGCCCCCCTCTGTTTTATGCAGTATAACAGTTACATACACTACACTACACCAAGGTTCTGCCTCTGAATCCGTCTCCTGAGATATGAACGCCAACACTGACATCACCAGCTGCTTTTTGATAACAGTCTGCTCACACAGGTATGGCCGGCACACTCTTTAAAAATACACACCGTACATTGCAATTATAGTGCATTTACTGAAACACACACACATGTTTATCATAGTCATGCAAAGATATGGAATACATACATTACACCCTCCTGCTCAACGTACAAAGTGAGCTCACCTTCAACTTTTTGGCACAGTGAATCCCAGTTGTCAGAAGTATAATGATTGTTGTCATAATCTGCCATGTCCTCATATGGGATTCTCATGGCGGTGTTATGTGCCATGCTCTCTGACGGCCATTTTCAAGTGACAGTAATGGGGAAAGTGGGGTAAGTTGTGCCAAAATGGTTAGTTGAGCCCCCTTGTTTCTAGGAAACCATACACAAAATGTATAATTTGACCAAATATTTAGGAAGAGGTCATCATTTAATTTAAGTCTGTGAAGGAATAAACCACATGGAAAAAGTGGTAAGCAAGTTAGGTAAAAAAGCAAGTAAATTCATTTATTGTGTTAGAGGTTTCATAATGCTTGTATCTAAACCAAAGTAGATAATTTAAAGAGTGTTCTATACATCAGTTGGGGTCTCTCTAAGCTTTGGGCGGCAGGTAGCCTAGCGGAAGAGAGTGTTGAGCCAGTATATGAAAGGTCGCTGGTTTGAATCCCTGAGACAGAAAGGTGGAAAAATCTGCCATTCTGCCCATGAGCAAGGCAGTTAACCTCCAACAACTGCTCCCCAGGTGCCGATGACGTGGATGATTGAATGCATTCAGTTGTGTAAGAGACTAGGTATCCCCTTTCCCTTCAATATGAGATACTAAACCTAGCATGAAAGTGCATCCTTGTAGCTGTGTGGGCTAATATTGTCACGCCCTGACCTGAGAGATCCTTTTTATGTCTCTATTTTGGTTTGTTCAGGGTGTGAGTTGGGGTGGGTATTCTATGTTCTATTATTTGTATTTCTATGTTTTGGCCGGGTAGGGTTCTCAATCAGGGACAGCTGTCTATCGTTGTCTCTGATTGAGAACCATACTTAGGTAGCCCTTTTTCCCACCTGTGTTTGTGGGAAGTTGACTTTGTTTATGGCACATAGCCTTTAGCTTCACAGTTTGTTTTGTAGTGTTTATTGTTTTGTTTGTTTTGTTTCACCATTCTGTCTGTGTGGGTGGACCATTTCAGTTTGTCCGTGATGTGTACGCCGAGGAACTTAAAACTTTCCACCTTCTCCACTACTGTCCCGTCGATGTGGATAGGGGGCTGCTCCCTCTGCTGTTTCCTGAAGTCCATGACCATCTCCTTTGTTTTGTTGATATTGAGTATGAGGTTATTTTCCTGACACCACACTCCGAGGGCCCTCACCTCCTCCCTGTAGGCCGTCTCATTGTTGTTGGTAATCAAGCCTACCACTGTAGTGTCGTCTGCAAACTTGATGACTGAGTTAGAGGCATACATGGCCACGCAGTCATGGGTGAACAGGGAATACAGGAGACGGCTGAGAACGCACTCTTACGGGGCCTCAGTGTTGAGGATCAGCAGGGTGGAGATGTTGTTACCTACCCTCACCACTTGGGGGCGGCCCGTCTGGATGTCCAGGACCCAGTTGCACAGAGTGGGGTCGAGACCCAGGGTACTATGGTGTTAAATGCTGAGCTGTAGTCGATGATGAACAGCATTCTTACATAGGTATTGCTCTTGTCCAGATGGTTTAGAGCAGTGTGCAGCGTGATTGCGATTGCGTCGTCTGTGGGCCTATTGGGGCGGTAAGCATATTGGAGTGGGTCTAGGGTGTCAGGTATGATGGAGGTGATACGGTCCTTGACTAGTCTCTCAAAGCACTTCATGATGATGGAAGTGAATGCTACGGGGCGATAGTCATTTAGCTCAGTTACCTTAGCTTTCTTGGGAACAGGAACAATGGTGGCCCTCTTGAAGCATGTGGGAACAGCAGACTGGGATTGATTGCCTTGCGGATGGAGTAGCTACACTGTTTGTATTCGGTCATGTTTCCGGTCGCCTTGCCATGAATAAAAGCAGTGGTTTGTGCTTCCAGTTTTGCGCGAATGCTGCCATCAATCCACGGTTTCTGGTTGGGGAATGTTTTAATAGACGTTGCGGGTACAACATCACCGATGCACTTGCTAATAAACTCGCTCACCGAATCAGCGTTTTCATCAATGTTATTGTCCGACGCTATGCAGAACATATCCCAGTCCACGTGATCGAAGCAATCTTGAAGCGTGGAATCCGATTGGTCGGACCAGTGTCCTGAGCACGGACCTGAGCACGGGCGCATCCTGTTTTAGTTTCTGTCTATAGGCTGGGAGCAACAAAATGGAGTCATGGTCAGATTTTCTGAAAGGAGGGCGGGGGAGGGCTTTATATGCGTCGCGGAAGATAGAATAACAATGATCCAGGGTTTTGGCAGCCCGGGTCGTGCATTCGATATGCTGATAAAATTTAGGGAGCCTTATTTTCAGATTAGCCTTGTTAAAATCCCCAGCTACAATAAATGCAGCCTCAGGATATGTGGTTTCCAGTTTACATAGAGTCAAATGAAGTTCTTTCAGGGCCGTCAATGTGTCTGCTTGGGGGGACCTTCCCAAAATCTTGACTATATTTCCTATTCATTTTGCATCTCATTTCATCTCATTTTATCTCATTTCATTTATGTTTTCATGGAAAACAAGGACATTTCGAAGTGACCCCAAGCGTTTGAAGCTTTTGGTAGTGGAAATACAGTACCAGTCAAAATGTTTAATTACTACGAGGGATTTTATTTATTTTTACTATTTTTTACATTGTAGAATAATAGTGAAGACATCACAACTATGAAATAACACATATGGAATCAGGTGGTAACCAAAAAAGTGTTCAACAAATCAAAATATATTTTATAATTGAGATTCTTCAAAGTAGCCACCCTTTACCTTGATGACAGCATTGCACACTGTTGGTATTCTCTCAACCAGCTTCTTGAGGTAGTCACCTGGAATGCATTTCAATTAACATGGTGTGCCTTGTTAAAAGATATTTTGTGGAATTTATTTCCTTCTTTATGCATTTGAGCCAATCAGTTGTGTTGTAACAAGGTATGGGTGGTATACAGAAGATAGCGCTATTCGGTAAAAGACCAAGTCCATATTATGGCTCAAAGAAGCAAAGGGAAATGACAGTCCATCATTAATTTAAGACATGAAGGTCAATCAATACGGAAAAGTTCAAGAACTTTGAAAGTTTCTTCAAGTGCAGTCGCAAAAAGCATCAAGCATTATGATGAAACTGGCTCTCATGAGGACCGCCACAGGAAAGGAAGACCCAGAGTTACCTCTGCTGCAGAGGATAAATTCCTTAGAGTTAATAGCACCTCAGATTGCAGCCCAAATAAATGCTTCACAGAGTTCAAGTAACAGACACATCTCAACATCAACTGTTCAGAGGAGACTGCGTGAATCAGGCCTTCATGGTTGATTGCTGCAACAACCTAAAACTACTAAGGGACACCAATAAGAAGAAGAGACTTGCTTGGGCCAAGAAACACGAGCAATGGACATTAGATCGGTGGAAATCTATGTTTTTTGAAAACTGTATTGTTCAGATGAATTCTGATTAATCCCAGGGATGCACAACATCCTGAAATATATGTAGGTATCTTTGTTAGAAATAATACTATAGAATACTAGTGATGCTGTATGTACAAAATGGCTCATTTTGTACATACAGTGAGTTTGGTGGTAAATGATAAACCAAAGTGTCCCCTCTTGGCCCATATCCCAGATGTCACATAACTTTTTACGCAATTAATTCTCATCCAAGTGTGTGTGTGTGTCCATGCGTGCGTGGGGTGCATTGCATGTATGCATGCACACACACATCCTACGCCCTCTTCCCTTCGGTTTCGAACCTATTTTATCAGTATCTTTGACAGACTTTAATATTTTATTAATTAACTTCCATTAAAATGTACCATGCAACATTAATTAAGAAGAGAAAAAAACTCCATTAATATTGAAGTTGTTTGTACAGAGATATCTCCCACCAAAAACCCAAACTCCCTTCAGTGTAAATGTGCTGGGTTGTCTGCCTTTGACGAAGCACGAGAACATGGTTTGACTATCACTGGCTTTGGAGAAACTCTGTGATCCTAGTTCATACTCCATTAAAGCTCTCTTCTTTGAGTCAGCTCAGGTTACTCGCTCGCAGAAACTTAGCTTACATATATCACAACCTCTCGCGTAGAACTCTAAAGGAGTGAAGATCAAACAAAATGGTGTGACAGAAGTGGAGAGACTTTTAGAATCTACAGCGAGAAGAGTTGTTGTTTTTTCTCTCCACAGAGTTTAATGCACTGGTAGCTTTGCTAAAAGTTTGACAGCCAAAAGTTTAAGGCTAACTGCTCCCATAAGGGATTTCTGAACTTAAGAATGGGCACAAGTAGACACACACGCACATACACACATCAGATACTCACAGACACACATTTTAAATGCACATTTAAATCAACACATTTAAAGACAGATACAGAAGTCAACTGTTGAGAAAAAAACAACAAGACAAATTGTCCCAGCGGAGGCATCACTACTTAGATGTTGCTAGTACAATTAGGATATACTTCGTCTTCACTAAGATTAATAATAGTTGCAGTCAAGTGTGAACTTTATTAGCAGCTAATACGGGACCATTACCCTGAATTGCCGATAAACAGGATGAAGCTCCAAATGGAACGAAGCAACTATTTGTCATTACTACTGTAAACTCAAATATCATTCAATGATTATCCATTACCGCTGGGTCATGACAGAGCCACCAGTGGGTAAATATGGCAAGCGGGGAAGTAACCGTTCTTTAGAATGAATGATTTTGAAAAGTCTGGGAAATTGTTTTTTTATTTGTCTTCCTGGCACGCCGCAATTACGCGCGAGAGGGATTTCAAAGTTCAGGATGACACTGGTAACTTGTCCTCTTTTGTCTGTGCGTGAGTGTGTGCGTGCCTGCATATTTGCAGGGAGAATTAAAAGTCAGTACAGCTCAGGCCTTGAACGTCAGTGACATGTGACTCAAGGGAGAAACAACACTAAGTACAGGCAGATAGATACAGTACCTGCAAATAGAGGTAAGTACAGGCATAAGTAGAGCGTTTCAAGTGGGTAGTCAGACGAATCTTGTGTTTTTTAAGGTTATAGTTGCATTTACATGATAGGACCTTGGAAGAGGTGGTAAAGTAAATGTAATACCTAACAATGTTTTCAGCTTGAACACTAAGTAGCACAAAATGTGATTTGTTGTCCAAATTTGGACACCGTAACTTCTCTGTGTCTTGTCAGTCTCGCTCCTCAGGTGTTGACGCCAAGTTTTCAGATGACATGGTGTACGATGTGATAGTGGACATCCTCAGCAACCTGACACATTGGTAGCGATGAGGTGAGTTTCTAATTATATATTTTTAGCCCAATTTTGTGGTATCCAATTGTTAGTAGTTACTGTCTTGTCTCATCGCTACAACTCCCGTACGGGCTCGGGAGAGACGAAGGTCGAGAGCCATGCGTCCTCCGAAACACAACCCAACCAAGCCGCACTAGTTGACTTTTCTTACGAATTCTGAAAAAAATTGATTTTGACGCAAAAACCCATTCACATCAAGTCTGATGCATTTTTCCCCACTTTTCCCGAAATATTGACATAACGTCACAAACACTGCTGCTGCAGTCATTTGCTTTCAAATTATTTGGATGAAAAAAACAGACTTGGTAAGAAAGGGCCTTTAGATAATGTTTGCTAGCTAGCTAAGAGTGAGGGGAGAGCACATGATTTTAGTTCATGTTAGTAGCATTAACATTCGTAGCAGGTAGTTTTGATGAACTTGTCTAGCTAATAGCAATTGTCTAGCTAATAGTCTTTTAAGGAATATTGGGGTCTCTGAGGGGCCTTTGGCCTGGTTTCTTAACTACCTCTCTCAAAGAGTGCAGTGTATAAAATCAGAACCTCTGCTGTCTCAGCCACTGCCTGTCACCAGGGGAGTACTCCAAGGCTCGATCCTAGGTCCCACACTCTTCTCAATTTACATCAAAAACATAGCTCAAGCAGTAGGAAGCTCTTTCATCCATATATATGCAGATGATACAGATTTATACTCAGCTGGCCCCTCCCTGGATTTTGTGTTAAAGACTCTACAACAAAGCTTTCTTAGTGTCCAACAAGCTTTCTCTGTCGTGATGTGTGTTTTGTTGTTGAAATATATATATTTTTATCTTAGCCCCCGTCCCTGCAGGATGCCTTCTGTCTTTTGGTAGGCCGTCATTGTAAATAAGAATGTGTTCTTAACTTACTTGCCTAGTAAAATAAAGGTTAAATAAAAAATAAAATTGTTTACAACATTATAATGTTAAAGTTGTTTCCTAAAATTTTTCAGCCAGGTCACCCATGATACAAGTCAGTATTCGACGTCCATCCATGTCTTAAGACGTCGGGCGAAGATGTGGAAAACAGCCACTAGTTGCAACAGTGAGAGCTATTACATTTACATTTACATTTAAGTCATTTAGCAGACGCTCTTATCCAGAGCGACTTACAAATTGGTGCATTCACCTTATGATATCCAGTGGAACAACCACTTTACAATAGTGCATCTAACTCTTTTAAGGGGGGGGGGGGGTTAGAAGGATTACTTTATCCTATCCTAGGTATTCCTTAAAGAGGTGGGGTTTCAGGTGTCTCCGGAAGGTGGTGATTGACTCCGCTGACCTGGCGTCGTGAGGGAGTTTGTTCCACCATTGGGGTGCCAGAGCAGCGAACAGTTTTGACTGGGCTGAGCGGGAACTGTACTTCCTCAGAGGTAGGGAGGCGAGCAGGCCAGAGATGGATGAACGCAGTGCCCTTGTTTGGGTGTAGGGCCTGATCAGAGCCTGAAGGTACGGAGGTGCCGTTCCCCTCACAGCTCCGTAGGCAAGCACCATGGTCTTGTAGCGGATGCGAGCTTCAACTGGAAGCCAGTGGAGAGAGCGGAGGAGCGGGGTGACGTGAGAGAACTTGGGAAAGTTGAACACCAGACGGGCTGCGGCGTTCGTATTACCATCAAGTAGGTTTCGGTTTTGCTAAGGCGTTGTGGAAGGGGATGGCGGATGGGCGTAAGCATCTGTCTCTTGTGCCTCTAGTGCCAAAACTTAACTCTAACTGTAAGCATCTGCCTCTGGTGCCAAAGGTTGCATGTTTGAATCCAGCGATAGAAAGTCTTTATTCTTATTTTAAGTGTATTGCTGAATTTTCTTTGGTCTACTTTAGCAATGTCATCGTATTTTCAAGCCACTATAGTGTAATTCAGACTAAACAATCATAATGTCATTAGAATGACTTTCGACCACTACTTTTGGGAGTCACTATGGCTGAGACATCTTTAAAACGTTCAGAACAATGCCGTGATGTGACAGAGTCAGGGATATCCTTTTATGGCTGCAGCCCGGTGTCGGTACACTTATGACAACAGCCCGTCCAAGTGCAGGGCGCGAAATTCAAAAGATATTTTTTAGAAATATTTAACTTTCACACATTAACAAGTCCAATACAGCAAATGAAAGATACACATCTTGTGAATCCAGCCAACATGTCTGATTTAAAAAATGTTTTACAGCGAAAACACCACGTATATTTATGTTAGCTCACCACCAAATACAAAAAAGCACAGACATTTTTCACAGCACAGGTAGCTTGCACAAAACCAACCTAACTAACCAAGAACCAACCAAACTAACCAAGAAACAACTTCATCAGATGACAGTCTTATAACAAGTTATACAATAAATCTATGTTTTGTTCGAAAAATGTGCATATTTGAGGTATAAATCATAGTTTTACATTGCAGCTACAATCGGAAATAGCACCGAAGCAGCTAGAACAATTACAGAGACCAAATTGAAAAACCGAAATACTCATCATAAAACATTTATGAAAAATACATGGTGTACAGCAAATTAAAGACAAACATCTTGTGAATCCAGCCAATATTTCCGATTCTTTAAGTGTTTTACAGCGAAAACACAATATAGCATTATATTAGCTTACTACAATAGCCAACCACACAACAGCATTGATTCGTTAGGCACGTTAGCGATAGCGAATAAACCAGCAAAAGATATTAATTTTTTCACTAACCTTCTCAAACTTCATCAGATGACAGTCCTATAACATCATATTACACAATACATATATGGTTTGTTCAAAAATGTGCATATTTAGCGGCACAAATCGTGGTTATACATTGGGAAAACTTAGCATCTTTTTCCCAGAATGTCCGGATATATTTCTGACACTCACCTATTCTAATCAAATAACTATTCATAGACTTTACTAAAAATTACATGTTGGACAGCAAATTAAAGATAGCTTAGTTCTTAATGCAATCGCCGTGTTAGAATTCTAAAAATAACTTCATTACGACATGCAGCTTACGTTATGGCGAGAGAGCGCCCAAAATCTGGACGCAAACTAATAGTACACATGTTCGACAGATATATGAAATAACATCATAAATGGGTCTTACTTTTGATGATCTTCCATCAGAATGTTGTACAAGGGGTCCTTCGTCCAGAACAATCGTTGTTTGGTTTTAGAACGGCCTTTTTCCCTCTCGATTTAGCAAGCAAAACTTGCCAAGTGGCGCGAAGCTCTCCATCGTCAACAAACTCAGAGAACGGAACACGCCAAAACTCCCGAAAAAATTTCAATAATCTGATTAAACTATATTGAAAAAACATACTTTACGATGATATTGTCACATTAATCAAATAAAATCAAAGCCGGAGCTATTAGCCGTCTATAACAACAGCTTTTCAGAAGCCAATCCGGAAGTCCTTTCCGCGTCTTCCTGAACAAAGGAAATTGGGGTCCTGTCATTCCAAGTGCTCTCTTTTGACCATAAAAAGAGCTAGAGACCCCATTTCACCTCTCACAGCCTATTGACATCTAGTGGAAGGCGTATGAAGTGCATGTATACTAATAGATTTCAAGCAAAAGATTAGGTAGGCCCTGGAACAGAGCCTCGATTTGAGATTTTTCACTTTCTGACAGGAAGTTTGCTGTAAAATGAGTTCTGTTTTACTCACAGATATAATTCAAACGGTTTTAGAAACTTGAGAGTGTTTTCTATCCAATAGTAATAATAATATGCATATTGTACGAGCAAGAATTGAGTACGAGGCCGTTTGAAATGGGCACCTTTCATCCAAGTTACTCAATACTGCCCCTGCAGCCATAAGAAGATATGCAATCTATGAATATGGCTTGTTTTAAGTGAACTGGTTCAAATGGACATGATGAAAAGTTGATTTTGAATGCGAAGGGCTAGCCACTGTTCTACCCCACTGAAAAGCAGAGCTAGGCTCAAAAGCGTTAAGATTCTTGTCAACTAAAGGAGTTCAAGTGGGAAATTCTCTATTGACTAGATTAAACCACACTCGCACTCCATTAAGTATACCCTGAAAGCATGGGCCACCAGCACAAATGTAAACAAGAAAGATGTAAACAATGCAGCCTATGCGTCCCATAAAGTACTTTCGGAGCTCTGCATCCATCCAACGCCTCTCAGTGTTCTTCACTCTTCTATTCAAATGCCGGACTAATCTCTGCCTAGATCCTACTTCGTGTGAAAGCCTCAGCACTGATGTGGTACTCGAGAGGGGTGGTGGGCGTCAGTAGTGCTCCCTCCGTGTCTAAGTGGGGCCTAGTAATCCATTCAGAGACAGACACTAGCTCTAGGGAGCCTCCCTAGGGTACTCCCACTGTAGAGCTCCCATACTAAAGCCTTCTAATCTGTTAAGTAGGGGTTTTTGAACTAAGTCCCTGTCTGAGTTGACTCTTCAGATGAAGCTCTAGTCCTGTGGGCTTCAAAAAGGAACTGGATGACGAGTAGGGTTATCAGGAGGTGGCAGTGATTCAAGTAGAGTGGAGCCTCTTGCATAGCCCTTATCATATGGACCCATCTATGATAAGAATACCCATTATTTGTCTGTCATATGTCTCCGGAGGGATGTTCCAAAGGGACAAGCCTGGACCTCTTCATGGCAGCTACACTCCACAGTCTGACTCTATTCCAAGTTCTGAGATGGGCTATAGTGTTTACTGTTCAGCATACCTGCATATGAATGAGCCTAATGAATGAGTTCTTCTCTGTGTGTATATGTGAGGGTATTATGATTTATTCATTTTATAGGCTGGCACACTATAGATGCAATGTTTTGCCATAACTCTTGTCTTAATTGTGTGTGTGCATGTGTCTGTCTTGTTTGTTTTGTGCATGCGTGGTGCGTGCGCCTGTCTATCTTTCTGTGTGCGTCTATGTGTGTGTGTCTGTGTGTGTGTGTCAGGGCCTGGTAGTGATGTTTGCTGAGCTGGAGGAGGTGGTGAACAGCATTCTGAAAGGCAGTGCCCCTGGCATGTGGAAGAAAAGTCCTACCACAGCCTCAAACCCCTGAGCAGCTACGTCAATGACTTCCTAGATAGGCTCAAGTTCCTACAGGAACATGCTCCGGGCATAGATTCCCCTAGGTACAGATATAAGATCAGCTTCCCCTTCCCCATCCCTCAACTCACCTTAGTGTGGAAAATGAAAAACCTACCCAAGATCAGCGTCTAGGAGCAACTTCACCCTACTCCCAAATAAACAGGAAGTAATGCTTGTTGACAAGTCCTATTTGGACTCCACTTCCTGGCTTTAGCTAATTGGCTAGCTAACTACTTTGGCCCATATAAAGTTATCTGGTACACAGCATGCTTCATAGTTCACATATTCATGCCCAATTCCAAATTAACCTCAAGCCCAATGAACCCCTCCAAACACCCATTTGACACCACAGGAGGTGGGTGGCATCTTAATTGGGGAGAACGGGCTTCTGGTAATGACTGGAGGGGAATCAGTGGAATTGTATCAAATACACTAAACACATGGTTTTCAGGTGTTTGATGAAATTCCATTTGTACCTTTACGGCAATTATTATGAGCCGTTCTCCCCTCAGCAGCCTCCACTGTTTGACACGGAAACTACAACCCGGGCAATAAGCAAAATTACTCACTTTTTTAAACAGACAGGATGGCAAATTATTCTTTGTGAGTTCCAAATGTTACAGCTGGCGATTTACAATTAGTTTTTTTTAACCCCTTGTTTGGGTTCAACTTTAATTGCTGCTTTCTTAGAAACATTTAAAAAGAAAATATAAAACATAAACCGTGCAGCATTGTAATGTGCAAGATTTGCACTGAAGTTTGAGTTCTGTGCACAAATGCAAAGTCAGAATACATAAGAATACCTATCCCTAAGTAGTTTTAAGAGCAACCTTGGGTTGCTTCTGCTTTTGGCTGTATTGTTGTGGGTGTACATTCCTGTATCATCTCACTCAAGGTCCATGTGAAAGGACAATAGATGGAATCAGATTGATTCCGTACTTCAAAATGGAACGGAAAAGACAAAGGCCACCATATGGAAAATGCTTAATCTGTGGTAAAAGAGCAAATCTTCTAAATTGGCACTTATGAGTACTACTGGGGGGAATTCCCTTCATGGTGCTGCTCAGTCATGTGTGGATAAAGGCAGTTCGTGTTCATTACTCCACAGGATCAACTTAATCCCAAGTCACTGACCACACGCACACACACACAGACTAACAATGAGAGATCATGGGACATATCCTAGTGGCTGGTCAGATGTCTTGCACACGTGAGTGCGGTGCCTGTATGTGCACAGGGCAACCAGGAATAAAACGTAGTCTTAAACATTCAGTTCAGTCAAATACATACTGTATACAGAGCAGTAAATGGACCAAAAAAACACATAAAACAGCTCCCATACAGCAGTGTTCTCAACCTTTTTTGTATCAGGCACCGGCAAGCTATGGTCTTTTTGGTCTTTCCCCCTTGAGGGACCGAACCCAAACCCCTCAGCCACGATTATGCGGTTTCACACATACAGTTGTGGCCAAACGTTTTTTGAGAATTACATAAATATTAATTTTCACAAAGTTTGCTGCTTCAGTGTCTTTAGATATTTTTGTCAGATGTTACTACGGAATACTAAAGTATAATTACAAGCATTTCATAAGTGTCAAAGGCTTTTATTGACAATTACATGAAGTTCATGCAAAGAGTCAATATTTCCAGTGTTGACCCTTCTTTTTCAAGACCTCTGCTATCCACCCTGGCATGCTGTCAATTAACTTCTGGGCCACATCCTGACTGATGGCAGCCCATTCTTGCATAATCAATGCTTGGAGGTTGTCAGAATTTGTGTGTTTTTGTTTGTTCACCCGCCTCTTGAGGATTGACCACAAGTTCTCAATGGGATTAAGGTCTGGGGAGTTTCCTGGCCATGGACCCAAAATATCAATGTTCTGTTCCCCGAGCCACTTAGTTATCACTTTTGCCTTATGGCAAGGTTCTCCATCATGCTGGAAAAGGCATTGTTCGTCACCAAACTGTTCCTGGATGGTTGGGAGAAGTTGCTCTCGGAGGATCGGTTGGTACCATTCTTTATTCATGACTATGTTCTTAGGCAAAATTGTGAGTGAGCCCACTCCCTTGACTGAGAAGCAACCCCACACATGAATGGTCTTAGGATGCTTTACTGTTGGCATGACACAGGACTGATGGTAGCGCTCACCTTGTCTTCTCCGGACAAGCTTTTTTCCGGATGCCCCAAACAATCGGAAAGGGGATTCATCAAAGAAAATTACTTTACCCCAGTCCTCAGCAGTCCAATCCCTGTATCTTTTGCAGAATATCAGTCTGTCCCTGATGTTTATCCTGGCGAAAAGTGGCTTCTTTGCTGCCCTTCTTGACACCAGGCCATCCTCCAAAAGTCTTCGCCTCACTGTGCATGCAGAATGCAGTCACACCTGCCTGCTGCCATTCCTGAGCAAGCTCTGTACTGGTGGTGCCCCGATCCTGCAGCTGAATCAACTTTAGGAGACGGTCCTGGCGCTTGCTGGACTTTCTTGGGCGCACTGAAGCCTTCTTCACAACAATTGAACCGTTCTCCTTGAAGTTCTTGATGATCCAATAAATGGTTGATTTAGGTGCAATCTTACTGTCAGCAATATCCTTGCCTGTGAAGCCCTTTTTGTGCAAAGCAATGATGACTGCACCTGTTTCCTTGCAGGTAACCATGTTTGACAAGAGGAAGAACAATGATTCCAAGCACCACCCTCCTTTTGATGCTTGCAGTCTGTTATTCGAACTCAATCAGCATGACAGAGTGATCTCCAGCCTTGTCCTCGTCAACACTCACACCTGTGTTAACGAGAGAATCACTGACATGATGTCAGCTGGTCCTTTTGTGGCAGGGCTGAAATGCAGTGGAAATGTTTTTGGGGGGATTCAGTTCATTTGCATGGCAAAGAGGGACTTTGCAATTAATTGCAATTCATCTGATCACTCTTCATAACATTCTGGAGTATATGCAAATTGACATCATACAAACTGAGGCAGCAGACTTTGTGAAAATTAATATTTGTGTTATTCTCAAAACTTTTGGCCATGACTGTACAGTGTCACCCACAACAGTTAAAACATTAATTGCATTTATTTATTCAACCTTTATTTCAATAGGAACTCCTATTGAGACCCAGGTCTCTTTTACAAAATCCAATCAATAAATAGTAATACAATCAATCAAAAAAGTTTCACCAACATATCTCTGCCCAGCTTTGCCTGAAGGTCCAGCTGCTAAGAAAGTCCATTAGAAACCAGGCTTCTCACATGTAGGTGTTAATTGCCCTAATATTGCAGCCTTTCGTCTTTTGCACACACACACACACCAATTCTCTCTGCAGTAACCCTTTGTGCTGAGCTCTGTCTGGCCCTCTGCAGGACTGGTACGATGACGGGATACTGGTGGTGTTCTGGATGTCAGGCTTCTTTTTCACCCAGGGCTCCCTGACGGGTGGCCAGCAGAACTGCTCCAGAAAACAAACTATCCCATCGACCTGCTGGGCTTCGACATTGAGGTGCTGCATGACAAAGAGTACCGCCAGCCCCCAAAAGATGGTGAGACAGACAGAGGGGGGTGGGAGGGAAGAGTGGGTGAGAGAGGGCAGGAAGAAGTAAAGGGGTGAAGTGTAAAAAGATGAAGGATGAGATTTCTAATGATTAATCAGGAATTCTGCTTTTCTGACACAATCCTCCATTCATTGAAACTGAACTATTCCCTAGCCAAAATCCAGATTTTTTATGGTATCTTGAACACAGGTTCCCACCGTGAAGCATGGAGGTGTGATGGTGTGGGGGTGCTTTGCTGGTGACACTGTCAGTGATTTACTTAGAATTCAAGGCACACTTAACCAGCACGGCTACCACAGCATTCTGGTTTGCGCTTGGTGGGACTATCATTTGTTTTTCAACAGGACAATGAACCAACACACCTCCAGACTATGTAAGGGCTATTTGACCAAGAAAGAGAGTGATGGAGTGCTGCATCAGATGACCTGGCCTCCACAATCACCCGACCTCAACCCAATTGAGATGGTTTGGGATGAATTGGACCGCAGAGTGAAGGAAAAGCGGCCAACAAGTGCTCAGCATATGTGGGAACTCCTTCAAGACTGTTTCTAAAACATTCCAGGTGAAGCTGGTTGAGAGAATTCCAAGAGTGTGCAAAGCTGTCATCAAGGCAAAGGGTGGCTACTTTGAAGAATCTCAAATATAAAATATTTATTTAACACTTTTTTGGCTACTACATGACTCCATATGTGTTATTTCATAGTTTTGATGTCTTCACTATTATTCTACAATCTATTTCTAGAATCTAGAAAAACCCTTGAATGAGTAGGTATGTCCAAACTTTTGACTGGTACTGTATATATATATAAAACCAGTTTGACTGGTGTGCACCGTCCTGTGTTCAGGTTTTAACTAGCATACATAAAGTTTGACATAAATGCTTCACAAATCATCTAGCTTATGTTATACTGTATTAAAAATGGTATATAAAGTTTGATATAACAGTTCCTTATGTATGGTGCATAAATCACTATGTCAATTCCCAAAAAAGATGTGCTTTATAAAGGGTGACATAACATTATTTTATGACATAATGTTATTACTAATAGGCTAAACCTACCCAACACCAGTTTGTATAAAATTGGATTCCCATCTACAGTTAATGTTCCATCATTAGGCAAGTAACTAATAAAGAACATTCGTGTGAATAAAGACAGTAGTGAATAAATAAAGTAATATTCTTTATATACACTAATATTGTCTTTAGAAAGCTGTCTATATATACACTAATGTTATATTCACATGTGCCCAGTACATGACAGGTACAGTTCTAGAGTGTCATGACAGTTTCTCCAGGCAAGAACACACTCTAGGCCAGGTATGGCAGTTGGATCACGAGTTTCACACAGTTTACTTTAGGTATGTTGTCTGAAAACTTGATGGGAGGGTGCAAAATGTGAAATAACCGACTGGTGTTACTGGTTTAGCTTAGCATAAAACATGCTATAGGCCTCATATGGAAGTTACACCTGCCCTGCTCCAGGCAAGAACACAATCTTTCACACTATAATGCACAGCTTTTTGGGGAATGTCACACTTTATACTGTAAGGGGTGCGTAACTGGTGGCAGTGAAGTCAGACGCAGAAGAGCAGAACTAGGTAATAGCCGGGGGAGTTTAATTTCAAATCCAACGGCATAAAGAAAATAACAACATGGGTACAAAACCCGATGTGCACCAGTAACCATTGTCGTGGAAAATCATTTCAAATACAACGCTTATCAGAACTTGTAAATTCAATCATGCTCTTTATTACAACTGTACAGCCCACTGGCATGTCCCCGCGGAACACACCCCGCGGAACACACACCGCGGCACACACCTCCATTTCCCAGAGCCTTAGCTCCTATATTTATACACACATAGCACTATGTCCATCCCTTATGCAAATGAAGTCTCCCTTCTCAAGTCATTCGCCACCACTATCCTCTAGTTCAAGCTTCCCGCTTGTTCACGCCCAATAACGCCCACATCTGCTCTCAGCTAGACTACAATGGTGGCCGGACCCTCCATCCTAGTGTGTCAGCAGATTCTGTGTCTCTTCCTTTCATCAATGTGTCAATGCACTTTGCCCCCATTGGAATCAGCAGATTCAGCCCTATAGGCCTTCTTTTTAGAAGCAGCTGACTATGGATCCCTCTATCTTTAGTGTGTCAGCATAATGTGTCAATGTACTCTTTGTTTTGTTTGCCTTTATTGGAATCAGCAGATTCTGTCCTATAAACCTCTGTTTAGAAGCAGCTGACTATGAATCTCTTTATCATTAGTGTCAGGTCAGCAGACCATGTGTTCTCTCCCTTTCATTAGTGTCAGGTCAGCAGACCATGTGTCTCCCTTTCATTACTGTGATCTATTTTTAATGTTCAGCCATTTTATACATCTATGTGCTGTCCTATACATCTCATTTACTCCTACAAATCCCTCCTCTGGGGCTAATTAGCCACATAAATTATACAAACAAGACTTTGGGAAAGTAAATGAGAATACCTATGATAAACAAGAAAATACAAAAAATAAAAACAAAGTGAAGCAGATAAACCAACTAGACCAAACATCTCCAATGTGAAATAGGAGTAAAAGATCCAATCAGAAACAGTAAAGAAAACCTAACTAGACCAAACATCTCCAATTGTCATAAGAGTAAAAGATCAAATTAGGTATAAAAAATAAAAGATAATACAATGAATATAATAATAAATTGAATATGAGAAAACAAAGACCTACATGCAGTGACAAAAGAAAATTGACATATACAGGTAGACCATCCTTACGAAAATCATGGCAAGCATAACCACCTCCCTGCACCACTCCATGTAGACAATTCGGATTACCAAACGGGCAGTCTAGAGTCCACCCACCACATTGCAGGGCTATCCATTTTTGTCAGTATACTGACCTGGTCTCCCAGGTACAGGACTAATTATCACAGGAGGGTCAACTCTCCTTACAGACATCTGTTTAACTGTTGTCTGGACCACAAGTGATTTTACCAAGGGTAAAACACAACAAAATACAATACCCAGAGCCAATAACCCTCCTCCCAGCATAATAGCCATCCTAGCAAACATAGCTCCCCACTTTCCTAATGCTAGATCCAACCAATCCCAAACATGAGGGTCAAACCCAGCATTTGCCTTAACCTCTGCTCGTAGCCTGTCTATTTTGCCAAGTCATTTTACTGGTAGCCTGTACCTGTTTCCCCAACGCTGTTAGAGCCGAGTCAGTATAGTTAATGAATCTCTGTTGGTTATAATATATATAATTAATCCACTCTAAGTTTTTATTTGGTGTTAACCACAAAAATATAGATTCAAATCCTGATTTAACTTCATCTCTTGCCTTGATCTCTCGAGGTACACCTCTAGGCTGTCCAATTGTATCAAGGTATACCTCAGGGTCTTTCTCATACGCCCTTTTAACCCTAGGATTAACATAGTCATCATGGGGTGATTTAATAATGGTAACCTGTTGAATTGTTCTAACTAAGGCACAAAGACCAATCCATTCATTATGCAATAAATTCAACAGTTAGTTTCTGGATGTGTGGAAAGAACAATCAGCAATACCTCTGTCTTGATTTTTCAACATAGTAAGAGATGGTGCAACCTGAGTTATTTTACCACACAATCCTTATCTATTCATTATCAACCCTTTATCATTATTTCTACGTACTCCCGTAGTCTCCAGCACCCAAATAGTATCACATTCTACAGTGGTGTTTCCTACATCAATTCCTTCGGTGTCATGGCTGTAAAAACATTCATATTTTCCTTTAACCACGGTACCTCTGTCTAATTGAGGTACAGTTAATTCAGTTCTAATGTTATAGGCATCACAATCATTGTCTCCCAACATGGTCTTATTCAACATAGTTTTACCCCTAGTGCTTACCCAGAGCAATCCTATATTCTATGTCACACAAGGGAACAGAATACTTTCTATTGGTATAATGGTCATTTTTCCAACTTACACAGTTTTTAAATGATGACAGTTCAGAGACTATTAAGAAATCAGACAAAGGTGATTTTCTACACAAAATACAATTGTCCATTCTGTGTTTGTTTGCCATATACTTAGCCCATTCGTACCACTCGTTCTTCACTACTTCTTCTCGTATGGTGTCCTTGAGTGGTTCTGATTCTGATATATCTAATTCTGTCGCTTTTACAATGTTCTTATCTTGAGGTAGATTATTAACTTTTATCAGAAAGTTCCAAATGTCAGTAAAAAACTCTCCTGACTCTGATGTCTCAGGATGCTTTGTGGGTACAGTGATCTGCTTGGTAAGGGAGGTCGATGTCATCTTAGTGGTAGCTACTGTGGTCGTCACAGCAGCCGCCACCCTTGTTGTTGTCACAGGTTCTTCCTGTTCAGGTGCAGGGGTAGGATCAATCTTAATGACCGTGGTGCTACTCCCTTCGGTCACTGTTGTTCTTGTTATTTCAACTATTAATTCTTCACCTTCAACTGGTTCAATCTGATTCATGATGAGCACCCTCTCGTCTTTCTCTTTGATTAATGTCAGGTCACATCCTTTCGGGTCCCAAACGACTTGTCCCTTTGTTTGGTGATGTGTCCATTCACAGAGGGCCATCTCCAGTAAGGGTTTGATCCTTATGATTGAGATAGACTTCAGTTCTCCTGCTTCTGTTATAAATTGAGGTGGAACAGAGATTCTAACCTTGTCAGTCTTTTTGGATTGTTCGGCTGATTCCTTTCTTCTCTTCCTGCTTCCACCATACATCTTGATTGTGCATTAGTCTGTTGTTTCTATACTAGCATTCACTGTTACTTCTGTTATGTCAATGTCATTATTCTTTTGTTGTTCTAACTTCAATTGTCTGTAAAGGAGACCATTCAAAAGTTTAAAAGTCAATTGTGAGGAAATCCCCATTTTCTTCAGCTTGCAGGACTTTTCCTCCTCTTTCTTCACCTGAGGCTCCCTCCTCAGGCCGGACTTAACTTCCATCTGGAAGGTTTCAATTTTTAGGGAAAAGATGTTCTCATTCTGTGCCTTGTGAGGCCTCTCCTCCTCTTCTGGGTGCATTAGTCGGTGCACTTGTAGTATTTTGGCTTTCACTTGATTTGCTGTTTTCTTGGCTCCTCCCTGGCGTCTCAATCGTTTCCGCTGCTCCTGCTCCCTCCGGGCTCCCTCCTGGTGAATCAGCATCCTCTGTGTCCTCATCTCTATGTGGTTGTATCCTTCTCTCTGTTGGGACTCAGCTGCAGTGGTTCAGATGGTACCACGTCTGGCTTCCTTTCACTTGGACGGCCGTTCTTGTTGCTTTGCCCACCTCATAGGGTCCTTCTCTCCTCGGTTGATCCCACTTCCTCCGGAACACTCGAACGTGGACTAGATCTCCTGGTATCACTGGGAGAGGTCCTTCTGGTCCCCTTGGATCATCAGACGCAGAACCTCTCGTCCTAGTTCAGGTTTCTGCCTACTTTCTGTAAGGCATTCATACTTAGAGACTTATGGCCTCTGTTCTATGATTGCACCATACATCCTCTTACTTCCATCACTCATCACACAATAAACTGACATTCCAGCTGAAGCTGGCGAACCCCTCTCCTTCTGTTTTCCTAGACATAAGACTTGGAAAACAACAGACAAAACATAACAGCATTGACAATGTTATGTGTTATGCATAAATATATTCATGCAATATATTCATGCAAACTGAAATCTGAGACCATGACAATTCCCACTCTCTCTTTACCTGTCTCTATGCCTCCAGGATACTTTTCTGCTGGACTCCACAAAAATAAAAGCCCTAAAAAGCTTCCTCATGCTTCCACCCAGTCTTCCCCTTTCGGCCCCAGGTTCTGAGAGGTGTTCCCAAATCATGTCAATTTTTACTTAGTTTCCCATCTGCTCCATTTTAACTGATAATCATGTGCATAACCTACAATTAACATTATCTCTTCTTGAATTAATTCAACACTGTTTATGCTTTCATATCAATCCCTTTAACATGTTTGTTTAGAGTATAATATCCTATAATCTATTCTTTTTCACATGATGTATTAAAAAATGAAACAAGTAACCTCCAAACTCAACCCAGTATGTCTAAAGTAGCCCCCAAACTCAACCCAGTATGTCTATAGTGGAATCTAATCTCTCTCTCTCTCTCTCTCTGATTCCACATCCTCTGTCATGGTGTTTTCAAGCTCATCCATTATTCAACTGGACCTTACTTCTCGTGAGACTTATGCACCCACCAAAGAGAGACATGAAGATCTTTACCACTGCAGTGTTGTAAGAAGTATACCACCAGCCTGGTGTATCTTGATGTACACTCAGTCTCCAGAATGCAGCCCAAACCCTTCCATTTCTGGCTGTTTTTTCCTGAGGACATACACACTAATACATGGGTTATTTCCTGACAACAGACTTTCTTCTTATAGCAAGATCACTAAATCTTAATTTTTAATAACAGCCCTATGTAAACATTCTGCCTCAATACCTGGCCTCCTGCCACAGAAATATTCATAATGATAGTTAAATGATGGTCCCTACGGCAACTGCTGTAAAATAACATGTAATCAGTCAAGCGTCTTCCAGTTGGAAGAATATCCAATCCTAACAAAACTATGTCATAAGTTTCTTAAACTTTTGCTCTAATGTTCAAAATGCCACCACTTATTCTTTTTACCATATCTTTAGATATGTGAATTGTTCTATTTACTTTTAGAATTGTCCCTATATTTTACACAGCCAGCTGTCTTTCCTTTTCTGTGAATTATCTCTATTTTTATACATATTTCTAGAAATAACACCCCTTTACTACCATTACCTTCATTTATAAGTCCCCTAACCCATAACTGCCATTGTTTGATACATACTTAAAACATCCTTAAGTCAATTTATATATCATTTATATCAGTCCCTCCTCAGGAACATATACACAACCTTATGTTCCTCAAAACAAAAATAAATTGACCAAACGAGAAAAAGAGAAAAAATAATAATAATAAAAATAAAAAAAAATAATAATAATAATAATAATAATACTTGCACATTTGCAATATTACCACTATTTGTAATGTAATGGAAAACGTCCATCCGTGTCATTCTATGCCAATGTTATTGTTGGTCTCTTTCTTCTTCATTCATGGGTATCTTCGCACAACAGACTACCTATTTATTCAATTGAACATTACATTTTATCATCCCAATTCCAATGACATTATAAAACGAAAGAAACAAAAAACCTTTAATCTAAAATTCTGTAAGTTCTGTCAACCTCCTTGTCTCAGGATTAGTTTCCAGAGCTTCCCTAAGCCTATTAACATTAAACAGTTCTATATCCAAATAACTAAACAGTTATATTTTTTATTTTATACATTTTCCAACCCAATATTCATGATAACAATCTTTAGTGTTTACTTTAACTCAAATTTGACCTTATCTATTCAATACACAACATCCCTTTAATAATTAACATTTATACTAAACACTTTAAATACCAGTACTATCTATTTTCCCAATAGCCCTTTAGTCTCAGTTTCTCTCATGAGTGGCCTGATAATAAAAAGGTCAGTACCCCAATTCCTTTAAGTCATTATTCTCCCAACAAATATAATGTCATTTCAGCATGTCTTTTTTAGATACAGTTCACAGGTCATCAGACACAGTTGTCCCTCACTGTTCAGTCGGTTAGGGTGGGTTTGATCTCCACACCCACTTGTGGTGATATTCTCTCCCATGCCTTAAAGCATTCTGACGTCACCTTCTTATGATAACTCCCTTATTCCACCAGTGTTCTCTCAGATGAATTATAGATGATGTTTTTATCAACAAAATCCTTACAGAAACCCACACTCCAATAAACCCTTTAGAATAACTTTCAACACTTTTTATATGCATAATGAACAAAACACATTTGTGTATTCCCCCAAAGACCATAACCCCAAAGAACTGATAGTTTTACCTATGAACCCATGTTATATCGAAAATTAAAATTAAAATAAACCTATTCGAATAACTTATTCAATTTAAGGGTACAACTCTTCATAATTTTCCCAGGGACATAATAGATTTTCAAAGTAATTATACAGTTTGAATAGAGTCTGGTGTCTTAAACATTTTATAAGTATATCCCACCTGTTCCAACAATTTCTAGTAAAAGGTGATCAGTCTTTCACAAGAAATTCCTAGGATTCAGGGCATTTTGACACCATTAATATGTTTCCACTCCCTCTTTCTTTAGGAGCAACTTAAATACATTTTTCAAAAACATGTTCATCCTTTTGCATACCCAATTTGAAACTGAATTGGAAAAAACCCTTCCAATATATCTACTAATGCATATTCATTCCCAGTACATGGTGTACTCACTAGTGAATCATAAGCCAATAATCGCAAAGGGACTGGACTCACTCATCCAGAACTCCATGTTTTAGCCTTATCCAGATATTTTTATTTTTAAAGCGGCTGACTTTAATTAACTGCTTTCCACAGTAATGCAGTCTCCAATGATATTTTGACCAGAGAAGATTAAACCCTTTTTTTCTGGAAAAGAAAGTATACATATCGTTAATTTCACAACGTCAGCTTTTAATCTGCAAATAGTTTTTATTCCATAAACATCTTAACATTTTTCAGAGAATGACGGTATAGAATGTCTAACAATTAAAATTCCATCTGTACTCTACTATATGTCAAGTCAAACGTGATCTAATACTTCGTCTTGACCACATATAAACTGTAATCTCTATGAACCACTCATTGTTCGCTCAGAGACAATACACCGCCAAGTAAAAATTCCATTCACACTAACCTCAAACCGATTAGTTGTTTGTTATTTTGACAAGGAAATAAACTCTCGTATATCGGCATTTCCTGCTACCGCACTAAATTCTAGTGTCACCTTACACTAATTTTCCCATACCCCGCTATATCCATATTCAAAACAGGAACTATTTTCTTATTCGTTTTTAGATATTGTCAATAGTTCTACTAATCACCCGCACGTCTGCGAGGACGAGTGGAACCACATTTGTCTTTTATAGTAATGTATTTGCTGATGATAGAATGTTACCAGGTAATGGCGTCCCCCATTATCCAGTTTTTTCATATTCAATCCGAAGTCGGTAGAACTAATGTGCGCGTCTTTCAGTGACTCCATGGCTTTTTTAAAAACCCTCTATGCTAGGGAGAAACAATCATTTTTGTTTTCATGCCACTATTTATTCATTTATTTTTCCTAAATACTCCCATACACCTTTTATTTATTATTTTTCCGAGGTAGAGCTAATCTCCTTTCCAATTAATAATTCATTTGTCACATCACTTAATTTCTCTTATCAAAGCCTACTCTTTATAGTACAGACATTATTTCTGAATACTACAGAAGACTTAATGTCTTATTCTAGTACAGTACTTCAAATATCACTGTGTTTTTCCCTTTACGGATATCATTATTAATTCATTTTATCCGTTTGGTTTATTCTATTCTTATAGCTCTAATCAATTTTATGATTACATTTACATTACATTTAAGTCATTTAGCAGACTCTCTTATCCAGAGCGACTTACAAATTGGAAAGTTCATACATATTCATCCTGGTCCCCCCGTGGGAATTGAACCCTCAACCCAGGCGTTTTGTAAGCACCATGCTCTACCAACTGAGCCACACAGGTCCACTGCCCGTTCCATTAAGATCTCTATCTAACGTCTTACTTTTACCTTTAGTTATTTATTTTGTCTATACTTTCTTACCTCTTCTCTATATTCTTATTGTTTCATTGTCTTTTATCCCATTTTACTGTTTAATTCCTGATTCACGGTTTTAGTGAAACCAACCTCTCATATTCTGGTCTCTGTCCTTCAGGCTATTTTTAGACCGTAGCTTCTGTAGACACAGAGTGATCGACGGCCTGTTTTTTCCTCTTCCTTTGTTACACCGTTCGTGAATCCTTAATCTGTCCTGAATTTCACTATTTATCACTATTTATCTTAACTAACCTAGATTCGTTTTTAACTTTATAGTACAATTTCATTTTATCAACAATTCTACTTTCTGTTTTGTTACCACACTGTTCTATTCATATTATACTATTCGGTTAACTCCTCTTTAATTATTTTTATTCATTATTTATTTTGATACCTTTTTAGTAATTTTACTATGGTCGCTTACTACTTTATCACATCAGTGTTTTTATCCTTGCTTATAACTTATTTTACTTCGATGTTTCTTAACTTCTTTCCCTCTGCCTAATAGCAGTTAACGACACCCTTCATCAACTCTACTCTGTCACAGGAGAGCTGCGCGCTCCCTCTCCTGGACATTCTGCCTACACACACACACAACTTGTCTTTCCTTCCTAATCTTCTATTTTTACACAGATCTACTCATTTCTTACAACATTATCATTCATCCTTTTATGTTTCATCCGTTCATTCAATCCCTTTGTTTTTACCTCAAAACAACTCAGTCTTTCTATATTGACTTAATTCACTTCCTCCTACATAAGCCTAGACTTCTACAATATGACGAGACTACTGTCTAATCGGATCAGCTTGTCTTCATATCCTATTCAACCCCCAATACTTATCTTTTCTTCTATTATTAGAGTAGTATTATGGCGTGACCTACTGAATTACCAAACCCTGGTAGCTAGACAGAGCGGTTTTTTATTCGCAGGATTTCTTTTGCATTTGAACGCCGCACAATCGGGCCAACGTTTTTCCTGCACCTACTACTTCACTCATACAGTCCTCCTTTCAGAGCGGAAACTATGAATATTTATTTAACTACTGATTTATGTTTTGACCGTATAAGTTACTTTTGCAGTTGAACGCCGCACAATCGGGCCAACGTTTTCCTACAACCTACCGATTTATGCTTTGACCGTATAAGTTACTTTTGCAGTTGAACGCCGCACAATCGGGCTAACGTTTTCCTACAACCTACTGTTTTATGCTTTGACTGTATAAGCTACTTTTGCAGTTGAACGCCGCACAATCGGGCTAACGTTTTCCTACAACCTACTGTTTTATGCTTTGACTGTATAAGCTACTTTTGCAGTTGAACGCCGCACAATCGGGCTAACGTTTTCCTACAACCTACTGTTTTATGCTTTGACTGTATAAGCTACTTTTGCATTTGAACGCCGCACAATCGGGCTAACGTTTTCCTACAACCTACTGTTTTATGCTTTGACTGTATAAGCTACTTTTGCAGTTGAACGCCGCACAATCGGGCTAACGTTTTCCTACAACCTACTGTTTTATGCTTTGACTGTATAAGCTACTTGTTGTAGCCCTGCGCCTGAGCCCAGCCGCTCAACTAGAGAGTACAAACAGTTGCGCCGATCAGCCCACACAAGGCTGCTCAAAATGAATGGTCCGACGAGAGGGGCAGTCCGAATCACACACACCCGACACGAGTCGCCCGCTCAGGTTGACTGAGGTGTGTTTACGCACATCCCAAAACAGATCCTGATACGGTCGAACCCGGCCAAGCAGAATCAGACGGAACAACTCCCCCAATCAAACCAGACACATGAACCTGTCTCGAGCAGTCCAACCAGAACAAATGCCCGCTCCCCCCAGCCAAACACCCGACACAATCAAAGTTCACAGTTCCAGTTCACTCAATCTCTAGACATGCGCATTCATACAAAACCCAAACTCACACATGCATGCACATTTATTTGAATTCAAAAGTTCTTTCGTTTTTATCGTTTTTAGGAAATTTGAGAGAGAGACCTACATGACATTCCTCCCGCTGAGACAGGACTCTGAAGCAATCTACACAAACATTTCAACTATTGTAAGAACTTGCTTACCGTATATAGTTGGGTGGCCACCTCTGTTTGTTAGATTGTCCAAAGAACCCGTCAGCCAAGAACGTCTCCGTCCCTGTCACTCCTGGCCAAGCTCGCCAAATATGTCGTGGAAAATCATTTCAAATACAACGCTTATCAGAACTTGTAAATTCAATCATGCTCTTTATTACAACTGTACAGCCCACTGGCATGTCCCCGCGGAACACACCCCGCGGAACACACACCGCGGCACACACCTCCATTTCCCAGAGCCTTAGCTCCTATATTTATACACACATAGCACTATGTCCATCCCTTATGCAAATGAAGTCTCCCTTCTCAAGTCATTCGCCACCACTATCCTCTAGTTCAAGCTTCCCGCTTGTTCACGCCCAATAACGCCCACATCTGCTCTCAGCTAGACTACAATGGTGGCCGGACCCTCCATCCTAGTGTGTCAGCAGATTCTGTGTCTCTTCCTTTCATCAATGTGTCAATGCACTTTGCCCCCATTGGAATCAGCAGATTCAGCCCTATAGGCCTTCTTTTTAGAAGCAGCTGACTATGGATCCCTCTATCTTTAGTGTGTCAGCATAATGTGTCAATGTACTCTTTGTTTTGTTTGCCTTTATTGGAATCAGCAGATTCTGTCCTATAAACCTCTGTTTAGAAGCAGCTGACTATGAATCTCTTTATCATTAGTGTCAGGTCAGCAGACCATGTGTTCTCTCCCTTTCATTAGTGTCAGGTCAGCAGACCATGTGTCTCCCTTTCATTACTGTGATCTATTTTTAATGTTCAGCCATTTTATACATCTATGTGCTGTCCTATACATCTCATTTACTCCTACACCATGTGCACAAGCACTTACAACAAACAATTCCTCACAAAGACATGGGGGGAACAGAGGGTTAAATACACAACACTAAATGAGGGAAATGAGAACCAGGTGTGTAGGAAAACAAGACAAAACAAAAGGAAAATGAAAAGTGGATCAGCGATGGCTAACAAGGAGAGGAACCGACTTCGGTGGAAGTCGTGACATATACATCCATTTATACAGTTTGAAATAAGTGTATAGTGCTTATGAAGACTTTATGTATGCTATATGAAGCCTTTATAAGTTGTAGTTAATTTAAAGAGGGACCTTATCAGTAAATATCTGTTTCATAAGGTATTAGTGTGTTTGAATCCTGGCCTAAGTCTTATCATCCTGATGTTTGCTGCAAATGATTCGGTGTCAGCTGAGTTCCCATTGCAAGTCCGAACAATGTCTCTTTCTTCCCTTGTGGGGTCCCGAGTGGGGCAGCGGTCTAAGGCACTGCAAGTCAGTGCTTGAGGCGTCACTGCAGACACCCCGGTTCGATTCCAGGCTGTATCACAACCAGCCATGATTGGGAATCCCATAGGACGGAGCACACTTGGCCCAGCGTCGTCTAGGTTTGGCTGGGGTAGGCCGTCATTGTAAATAAGAATTTGCTCTTAACTGACTTGCCTAGTTAAAAGATAATATACATGACAGAAGTATATGGACACCTACACATCAAACATCTCATTCTAAAACCATGGGCATTAATATGGAGATAGATTACCCTTTGCTGCAATAACAGCCTCCACTCTTTTGGGAAGGCTTTCTACTAGATGTTGGAACATTGGTGCAGGGACTTGCTTCCATTCAGCCACAAGAGCATTAGTGAGGTCGACCACTGATGTTGGGCGATTAGGCCTAGCTGGCAGTCAGCGTTCCAATTCATCCCCAAGGTGTTCCCCAAAGGGTTGAGGTCAGGGCTCTGTGCAAGCCAGTCAAGTTCTTCCACACCGATCTCAACAAACCCTTTCTGTATGGACCTCGCTTTGTGCACGGGGTCATTGTCATGCTGAAACAGGAAAGGGCCTTCCCCAAACTGTTGCCACAAAGTTGGAAGCACATAATCGTCTATAATGTCATTGTATGCTGTAGCGTTAAGATTTCACTTCACTGGAACTAAGGGGCCTAGCCCGAACCATGGAAAAACAACCCTAGACCATTATTCCTCCTCCACCAAACTTTACAGTTGGCACTATGCATTTGGACAGGTACCGTTCTCTTGGCATCCACCAAACTCAGATTCGTCCGTCGGACTGCCAGATGGTGAAGCGCTATTCATCATTCCAAAGGATGCGTTTCCACTGCTCCAGAGTTCAATGGTCGCGAGCTTTACACTCCAGTCGACGCTTGGCATTGCGCATGGTCATCTTAGGCTTGTGTGCGGCTGCTCGGCCATGGAAACCCATTTTATGAAGCTCCTGACGAAAGTTATTTTGCTGACGTTGCTTCCAGATGCAGTTTGGAACTCGGTAGTGAGTGTTGCAACCGAGGACAGACAATTGTTACCTGCCGGTCCCATTCTGTGTGCTTGTGTGGCCTACCACTTCGTGGCTGAGCCGCTGTTGCTCCTAGATGTTTCCACTTCAAAATTTTTGCACTTACAGTTGGGGGCAGCTCTAACAGGGCAGAAACTTGACAAACTGGAAAGGTGGTATCCTATGACGGTGCCACATTGAATGTCACTGAGCTCTTCAATAAGGCCATTCTACTGCCAATGTTTTCCTATGGAGATTGCATAGCCGAATCCACTCATTTGAAGGGGTGTCAACATACTTGTGTATATATAGCATACTGACATAAGACTCACAGTGGTTTGAGGGGATAAAGAATCATGGTTCCTTTTCCCACTAATTCCACCGGGCAGAAAGAGCGACGGATAATATCTTCCCATGTATCAGTGGATCTGACTGCAGAAAAACAGAGCACATTCTATCTATATTCTGTGTCTTAACTCCTACGAGGCAGCTCTTTTTATCAGACTACAATACCCTATAGGTGCCGAGGAGAGTACAAACAACAACAAACAGCAGAATAAATGATGCTGCGCGGTTCAACCCAGGAGATTGTTCCCAGCTTTGTGTTCAAAGTTCTATCTCAGGCTCTCATGCAGCTGCACCAAATTCAGCCCAAACTCGGCGTGTGCAATAACTAAGTTTGTTCGCTCTCATCCTCCCTTAGTTTTCTAGGGGGCTTCTTAATTACAACTTGATATGGTGTATGAATAGTGTATTAAGTAAGAGATTAAAATAGATTGCTAGTGGCAGATTCACGCAAGAAGCTCCCACACACAGTATAACTGATTGCTTTGTAAGTTCTCAGTTGTTTTGCAGGCTGCAGGCTGTTGAATAATGCACAAGCTTTCTGTTTTTAATATTCAGACATTTCAGGGCAATCTTATTAACAAAATCAGTTCTTGACAAGAGCGGAACTTAATTAAAAATGGGTTTATTATTTGTGGGGGAAAACACAACACAGTCAGCTTTGAAATGCTAATCTAACCGGCAGCTCCCGCTATTGAATTGAATGAGGGTTTATTTTTTGGAACTCGACAAACTCGTTTTGTGAGAAGTTCAGTGTCCCAGTTTATCCCTTTTGTTTTACCAGACCTGCTAATGGGCCCTGGGGACTTGCTCTCTCACTGCTATTGTATCACATTTTATGTCCCCAAATTTCCTACTGGTGACTCAACATTTGGACAGTAAAATGACATCAAGTACAATAAACTAACTGTTTCATCCTCTGCTATTGTCCCAACTTCCTTCCCCACCTCCATTTTTCCCCTCTTTACTAAAACCGATATCCCACCTTTTATATTCTTCTCATCATTGTCCTCATGTCTACTCCTTGTGTTAACAATCCCCCCTCTCTGCCTGTACCCCCCTCCTCTCTCCATTCTTGTCCTCCATCCATTCTCCCCTCTGTAGCTCCGGAGAGAGGCAATCCAAAGTCAAACCAACTTTGCCACGGTCGCACACCAGCTGGCTGAGGATGGATAAATTATTTAGCAAATGTATCTAACTCTTCCCAACTGCGAACACACACACAAGACACCCACATCAAACCACACCCCAAAACCAACTCACGTTTGAATTCAGTCATGGCAGTTAGCATCTCTTAATGAACCAAATGTAAAACAATGCCAAATCAGGAAGTGCAGTCGCCCTTTAAGAGCCAATTAAAGTAACAGCATTGAAGTTGTCATCTTAAATCAACCATAACTCCCATTGTGACAGGAGGAATGGAACAGAGAGTGGCAATAAAATGCAAGCTTCCCACATTTTTTTGCCTATCTATCTATGGGTAATAGGGTTGATGTGTTATCAAATCAAATCAAATGTTATTAGTCACATGCGCCGAATACAACAGGTATTTCACCTTACAGTGAAATGCTTACTTACGAGCCCCTAACCAACAGTGTAGTTTAAAAAAAAATACAGATAAGAATAAGAGATAAAAGTAACAAGTAATTAAAGAGCAGCAGTGAAAAATAACAATATATACATGGGGGGTGCCGGTACAGGGTCAATATGTGGGGGCACCGGTTAGTTGAGGTAGTATGTACATGTAGGTAGAGTTAATTAAAGTGACTATGCATAGATGACAACAGAGAGTGGCAGTGGTGTGGAGAGGGGGGGTGCAATGCAAATAGTCTGGGTAGCCATTTGACTACATGTTCAGGAGTCTATGGCTAGGGGATAGAAGCTGTCGAGAAGCCTCTTGGACCTAGACTTGGCGCTCCGGTACCGCTTGCCGTGTGGTAGCAGAGAGAACAGTCTATGACTAGGGTGGCTGGAGTCTTCGACACTTTTTAGGGCCTTCCTCTGACACCGCCGGGTATAGAGGTCCTGGTAGGCAGGAAGCTTGGCCCCAGTGATGTACTGTGTCGTTCGCACGACCCTCTATGTTGCCTTGCGGTCGGAGGCCGAGCAGTTGCCATACCAGGCAGTGATGCAACCAGTCAGGATGCTCTCGATGGTGCAGCTGTAGAACGTTTTGAGGATCTGAGGACCCATGCCAAATCTTTTCAGTCTCCTGAGGGGGAATAGGTTTGGGCCATGCCTGGACCATGTTAGTTTGTTGCTAATGTAGACACCACGGAACTTGAAGCTCTCAACCTGCTCCACTGCAGCCCCGTTGATGAGAATGGGGGGTGCTCGGTCCTCTTTTTCCACAATCATCTCCTTTGTCTTGATCATGTTGAGGGAGAGGTTCTTGTTCTGGCACCACACGGCCAGGTCTCTGACCTCCTCCCTATAGGCTGTCTCATTGTTGTCGGTGATCAGGCGGTTGTCGGTGATCACTGTTGTGTCATCAGCAAATTTAATGACGGTGTTGGAGTCATGCCTGGCCATGCAGTCATGAGTGAACAGGGAGTACAGGAGGGGGCTGAGCATGCACCCCTGAGGGGCCCCCATTTTGAGGATCAGCGTGGCTGATGTGTTGTTACCTAACCTTACCACCTGGGGGGCGGCCCGTCAAGAAGTCCAGGATCCAGTTGCAGAGGGAGGTGTTTAGTCCCAGGGTCCTTAGCTTAATGATGAGCTTTGAGGGCACTATGGCATTGCTGAGCTGTAGTCAATGAATAGCATTTTCACATAGGTGTTCCTTTTGTCCAGGTGGGAAAGGGCGGTGTGGAGCGCAATAGTGACTACATCATCTGTGGATCTGTTGGGGCGGTATGGATATTGGAGTGGGTCTAGGGTTTCTGGGATAATGGTGTTGATGTGAGCCATAACCAGCCTTTCAAAGCACTTCATGGCTACAGACGTGAGTGCTACGGGTCGGTAGTCATTTAGGTAGGTTACCGTAGTGTTCTTGGGCACAGGCACTATGGTAGTCTGCTTAAAACATGTTGGTATTACAGACTCAGACAGGGAGAGGTTGAAAATGTCAGTGAAGACACTTGCTAGTTGGTCAGCGCATGCTCGCAGTACACGTCCTGTCTGGCCCTGCGGCCTTATGAATGTTGACCTGCCTAAAGGTCTTACTCACATCAGCTGCGGAGAGCGTGATCACACAGTCTTCCGGTACAACTGGTGCTCTTATGCATGTTTCAGTGTTATTTGCCTCGAAGCGAGCATAGAAGTAGTTTAGCTCGTACGGTGGGCTCGTGTCACTGGGCAGCTCTCGGCTGTGCTTCCCTTTGTGGTCTGTAATGGTTTGCAAGCCCTGCCACATCTGACGAGCGTCAGAGCCGGTGTAGGACGACTCAATCTTAGTACTGTATTGACGCTTTGCCTGTTTCATGGTTCATCGGAGGGCATAGCGGGATTTCTTATAAGCTTCCGGGTTAGAGTCCCGCTCCTTGAAAGCGGCAGCTCTAGCCTTTAGCTCAGTGCAGATGCTGCATGTAATCCATGGCTTCTGGTTGGGGTATGTACGTACGGTCACTGTGGGGACGACGTCATCGATGCACTTATTGATGAAGCCAATGACAAATGTGGTGTACTCCTCAATGCCATTGAAGGAATCCCGGAACATATTCCAGTCTGTGCAATAAAAACAGTCTTGCTTTATCTGACCACTTTTTTGTTGATCTGGTCACTAGTGCTTCCTGCTAGAATTTTTGCTTGTAAGCAGGGATCAGGAGGATGGAATTATGGTCAGATTTGCCAAATGGAGGGCGAGGGAGAGCTTTGTTTGCATCGCTGTGTGTGGAGTATAGGTGGTCCAGAGTTCTTTTCCCTCTGGTTGCACATTTAACTTGCTGATAGAAATTTCCCTGCATTAAAGACCCCGGCTACTAAGGAACGCCGCCTCTGGGTGAGCATTTTCTTGTTTGCTTATGGCGGAACACAGCTCATTCAATGCTATCTTACTGCCAGCCTCTGACTGTGGTGGTATGTAAATAGCTACAAAGAATATAGATGAAAACTCTCTCGGTACGTAGTGTGGTCTGCAGCTTATCATGAGAAACTCTACCTCAGGCTAGCAAAAGCTCGAGACTTCCTTAGATATCGTGCACCAGCTGTTGTTTACAAAAATACATAGACAGCTGCCCCTTGTCTTACCAGACGCCGCTGTTCTATCCTGCCAGTACATCGTATAACCAGCCAGCTGTATGTAGATATTGTCATCGTTCAGCCACGACTCCGTGAAGCATAAGATGTTAGTTTTTAATGACCCGTTGGTAGTTTAATCTTGCCAGAAACTCGACCATTTTATTGTCCAAAGACTGCATGTTTGCTAGCAGAATTGAGGGAAGTGGGGGTTTATTCAATCGGACTCCGACTTCTCAGAAGGCAGCCTGCTCTCCGGCCTCTCTTTCTCCGCATCCTCTTCTCGCAGATCCCTGGGGTTGGGGCCTGTTCCCGAGGGAGCCGTATATCCTCCGCCTCGTCAGAATCGTGAAAGAAGAAAAAGGATTCTGCTAGTCCGTGGTGAGTAACCACAGTCCTAATGTCTAGAAGTTATTTTCGGTCATAAGAGATGGTAGCAGCAACATTATGTACAAAAAGAGTAACATTTTTTTTTTTACAAACAACGCAGATAAACAAACAAAAAACATAATCGGTTTTGCTCGACCCGCTCCGTTTTTCACCACAAAACACCAGAAAATGGCCTAAAAGATTAGAACCAGCCACCTGCTTTTACACTAGGATTGGATTATTATACAAAATATATATAAAAAAAACATTTAAAAAAAGGAATAGTTTCACCATATTAAAACGAGAGTTCAGTTCCCGTAACAGTGTTGACATTAAAATGAGGGACAAACGTAAATGAATCACTAATGATGTGAAATAAATAATGTTCAGAAATGACTTTGGGCTCGATTCAATGTATCGCTGAAGCGTTAGATTGCGTGATTGAAATTTAAAGGTAATTTCCGATTGAGCTGGCATATGCAGCGTTTTTCTGTGAATGCAGTCTCCGCTAATACTGGAACATTGCCTTTAAATTTCAATCACACTACAACGCTGATCTTCGGCGCTACGGATTTAATGTAGTTCTTTGTCACTGGAACAAAGAAACTTTGGGCTCAATTCAATCTGTAGAGCTGAAGACCTGCACTACAGCGCATGATTTAAATTTAAAGGCTATGTTCCCGCGTTCACGGAGACTGCATTCACGGTAAACGCTGCATATGACGGCTCAATCGGAAATTACCTTTATATTTTTACATGGGTCTTCCGCGATTGGGATTGAATCCAGCCCTTTACAATAATGGTGAAACTTTGGGAAATGTTGGGGTTAAGTGGGTTAAAATCTACATAGAAGTTGAAAAAATGCTTATTGTTGACACTTGCAAGTCTTTATTCATATAACAAGTCTGATTTTATAGAATTTTTTATGTGATCTATATTAAAGGGTAGTTACTTTTTCATAACAGGCCTTTAAAATACAATATTGGTGCACAATTTCTCCTTCAAAATATCAAAGAGATACAAAAGCCACTCTATTCCTGGAACACACCGGTCTCTAGTGTTTTAACATAATTTGATGTGGACCTTTTCTTCTTTTCACTCTCACCGATCACTGTAACCTCTACCTACTGATTGGGGCAGGATTCAAAAAGATTAGCGTTAACCTGCTATTACCCGGGTTGTAGCTGTCAAATTTACAAGTGGCTCCCGGTGTTATACCCTTTGCGGCCACTGCCATTGGATGCATGGCATGCAAGTAGCATTTGTAGAAATCCCATGCAGTCGTGTGTCAAGTTCAAACACTGGTATGTGTTATGTAATTAATCTATACCTTGATAAACTGATAGAAATCCTTATTTTGTTTAATGACTTTTAATTTGAGTGGCATTATTTCTATATAGCCTACACTCTCATTCTGAACTCTCTGACATGGGTGGGATTTAAGGATGGGTGTGGTTTTGTGACAATGACAAGGGCAGCCACTCACCGATTTGACAGATCCAACACAGGTACACGTCTGGCATAGCCTTAACAAATGCTGTCGGTTATCATGGGTTGACACTGAAATTATTGAATCAAGGTGGATCGATTGAATCCCGGCCTATGTATGTTGGGTAAGGGTGGAAAACAAATGTTTGGATTGGGATTCTAACTGGCGACCTTGTTGCAACCGGTTTTTACTCCCTCCACCACCCTCCAACATAACTCCCAGCTAGCCTGTTTTAATTTGACTACCTGTAAGCTCTGCCCTCAGAGCTTTCATCCAGCCTTTGAGGTAATTCAGCACAACACAACTGTTTGCAAAGTTTAATTCAATGTAAACTGTGGTGTTCTGAACTACCAGTTAACATTTGTCATTTAGCAGACGCTTTTATCCAGAGCGACTTACAGGAGCAATTAGGGTTAAGTGCCTTGCTCCAGGGCAGAGATGTTTCACCTAGTCGGCTCAGGGATTCGAACCAGTGACCTTTCAGTTACTGGCATAAAGCTTTAATCCGCTAGGCTACCAGCCGCACCCAGTTGAAGAATGTTGTGATTTTGGTGTTTAAGGACCTTACATTGAAATGGGTTTAGAATATTTACTGAGGAAATTGAATGGATGTGAAAATGAGGATTCAGGAGGGGAATGAGAATGGACCGGATGAAGCCAAGGGCTGCAGATGAAGGATCCGGGGTAGGGGTGGACTCTGTACAGTTTGGCTTGGAGTCTCAGGTAGACATCATCGTTAGGCCATGGTAGTTAGGCTGCTGTGGTGATGGCAATCCCCGAAAAGAGAACTCCAAGTTAGTCGGACCTTGGAGAAGAAATGAGTCGTTCTGGACTGCAAGTGCTGAATGGTTGGCAATATAGTTGAGGTAGTACAGGCGTGTGGATGAGATGCCCACGGAGTGACCCAAACTTAGACCCCAGGAGAGAAAGCAGAAGCGACGGTGGAAAGGAAGAAAACCTTTAGGAACCAGGCCAGCTGGGGAGCCAATCCTCTTTTGGCTGATAAGGTAGGATTTGGTGCATGTGGTAGCTTGTGTCGGTGAAATGAGGCAGGGTCTGGAAGACTATGCTTGAGTTAATGCAGGTTTTGAGAGATGAGCATTGAGGTGGGCTGTTAGAGCGGACTTTCGTGAGGCAGGGCTATGGCCGGCAGTTGATGACCTGAACAGAGGCCGTTGGTTCACGGATATAGAAGAGTGTCTCAGCTGGTAACACCAGGGGCCAAACCGTGGCAGGAGCAGTTGGCATGTAACTGGCTGAGCTGGATGGGATGTGGGACTTCATTGATGGTAGGGATGGAATGCGAGATGCTGCGGGGGCGGCTTTCACAGGACCAGCTGGACCGGAGGTGAAGAGAGAGGGCGTCACTGGCAGAGAGAGGTGGTTAGTCACCGCCCAAGTGTCAAATGGTATTCACACCCCTGGATTTTTTCCAAATGTTGTTGTTTTACAACCAGAAAATAAAATGGATAAAACATTTTGCTTTCTTCTGGACTACACACAATACCTCATACTATCAAAGAGGAAATATGTTTTTTGAAATGGTTACAAATTAATAAAAAATGAAAAGCCCAATAAGTATTCAACCCCTTTGTTATGGCAAGCATGAATAAGTTCAGGAGTAAAAATAGGCTTAACAAGTCACATAATAAGTGACATGGACTTACTCTGTGTGCATTAATAGTGTTCAACATGATTTTTGAATGACTACCTCATCTCTGTACCCCACACAATTATCTGTAAGTTCCCTCGGTCGAGCAGAACATTTCAACACAGATTCAACCATGAAGACCAGGGAGGTTTTCCAATGCCTCGCAAAGGGCACCTATTGGTAGATGGGTAAAAGCATGAGCATGGTGAAGTTATTAATTACACTTTGGATGGTGTATCAATTCACCCAGTCACTACAAAGATACAGGCGTCCTTCCGAACTCAGTTGTCGGAGGGTAAGGAAATCACTCAGGGATTTCACACTGAGGCCAATGGTGACTTTAAAACAGTTAGAGTTTAGTGGCTGTGATAGGAAAAAAAACGAGAATGGATCAACAACATACAGTAGCAGGAACTCCACAATATTAACCTAATAGGCAGAGTGAAAAGAAGGAAGCCTATACACAATAACACATATTCCAAAACATGCATCCTGTTAAAACAAGAAACTAAAGTAATAATGCAAAAACTGTGGCAAAGCAATTCACTTTTTGTCCTGGATACAAAGTGTTAAAAAACATTTTTTTCACTCTGTTATTATGTGGTCTTTGTGTAGATGGGTGAGATTTTGGGGATTTTTTATTCAGGCTATAACATAACAAAATGTGGAATAAGTCAAGAGGTATGAATACTTTCTGAAGGCACTGTATATACTGAACAGAAATATAAACGCAACATGCAACAATTTCAAAGATTACAGGAAATCAGTCAAATGAAATAAATTCATTGGTCACAGATACCTTAAAAAAGGTAGCGGCGTAGATCAGAAAACCAGTCAGTATCTGCTGTGACCACCATTTGCCTCATACAGTGCTACACATCTCGCTTGCATAGAGTTGATCAGGCTGTTGATGTGGCCTGTGGAATGTTGTCACACTCATCTTCAATGGCTGTGCGAAGTTTCTGGATACTGGCGGGAAATGGAACACACTCTCGTACATGTCGATCCAGAGCATCCCAAACATGCTCAATGGGTGATAGATCTGGTGAGTATGCAAGCCATGGAAGAACTGTGCCATTTTCAGCTTCCAGGAATTGTATACAGATCCTTGCGACAGGGGGCCATGCATTATCATGCTGAAACATGAGGTGATGGCGGCGGATGAATGGCACGACAATTAGCCACAGGATCTAGTCATGGTATCTCTGTGCATTCAAATAACCATTGATAAAATGCAATTCTGTTCGTTCTCCGTAGCTTATGCCTGCCCATACCAAAACCCCACTGCCACCATGGGGCACTCTGTTCACAACGTTGACATCAACAAACCGCTCGCCCACACAACGCCATACACGTGGTCTGAGGTTGTGAGGCCAGTTGGACATACTGCTAAATTCTCTAAAACAACGGAGGTGGCTTATTGTAGAGAAATTAACATTTAATTCTCTGGCAACAACTCTGGTGGACATTCCTGCAGCCAGCATGCCAATTGCATGCTCCCTCAACTTGAGACATCAGTTGCATTGTGTGACAAAACTGCACATTTTAGAGTGGCTTTTTATTGTCCCCAGCACAAGGTGCAACTGTGTAATGATGATGCTGTTTCATAATCAGTTTCTTGATATGCCACACCTGTCAGGTGGATGGAATATCTTGGCAAAGGAAAAACGCTCACTACCAGGGATGTAAACAAATTTGTGCACAAAATTAGAGAAATAAGCTTTTTGTGCATTTGGTATTTTAGGTATTGTATTAGGATTCCATTAGCTGTTGCGAAAGCAGCAGCTTCTCTTCCTGGGGGACATACAAAACATGACATAATACAGAACATTAATAGGCAAGAACAGAACTACATACAGTTAAAATCAGCACAAACAGCCTACATATCAATACATACACACAAAATATCTAGGTTAAATAGGGTAGAGACGTTGTGCCGTGAGGTGTGGCTTTATAAATGTTTTGAAACCAGGTCTGCTGTTCATTTGAGCAATATGAGATGGAAGGGAGTTCCATGCAATAATGGCTCTCTTGAATTTGTTCTGGATTTGGGGACTGTGAAAAGACCCCTGGTGGCATGTCTGGTGGGGTCAGAGCTGTGTGTAAGTTGACTATGCAAACAATTTGGAATTTTCAACAAATTGTTTCTTATAAAAAGAAGTGTTGCAGTCAGTCTCTCCTCAACTTAGCCAAGAAAGACTGGCCTACATAGCATTTATATTAGCCCTCTGATTACAATGAAGAGCAAGACGTGCGGCTCTGTCCTGGGCCAGCTGCAGCTTAACTAGGTCTTTCTTTACAACACTTGAGCACATGACTGGACATAAATTCAAGATAAGGCAAAAAACCCTGCATGACTTGCTTTTTGGCGTGTGGTGTCAAATAAGCAGAGCATCTCTTTATTATGGACATGCTTACAATTTTGAATCTTTAGGTGTTGAACACGAGTTTACAATCTAAGGTCACACCAAGTAATTTAGTCTCCTCAACTTGATCGACAGCCACAACATTCATTACCAGATCGGGCTGAGGTGTAGAGTTTAGGGAATGATTTGTGTCAAATACAATGGCCTTAGTTTTAGAGATGTTCAGGACCAGTTAATTACTGGCCACCCATTCCAAAACTGACTGCAACTCCTTGTTAAGGGTTTCATAGCAGCCGTTTGATGCAGGTAGTGTTCTGCATTCAGGTCCTCTCTCCTGAACTAGTGTTGATTCATAATGCCATCAACAGGAGCAAACCTACCTTGAAGACTGTTGGAAGAACAATGTACACTTGTTCGGGGTATCGTGCTGTTCAGTACAAACGACCACACAACATAGCAAAACGTTTAATGAACTGAACGCACCCTTGCCCTTAGAACAAGAAAAGTTCTACTGAGCAACAATGACATTGTAAGTTCTTTTTTTTTTTTTAAGACCGTTGTACTAGTCTCAGGAAGATATTAATATTAATCTAAATTGAGCAATTTCATTTTTAGAAATTCCAGAAAAATTGCTTATTATGGCTTTAAGACAAAATTACCATTGCAAAAAAATGTCACACAAAAGGGGCTCTTTGCAAACTTTATTTTCCTTTCCAGACAGAGAATGCACAGACAATCAGCGAGGATGATAAATGCAATGACTACATTTAGATATCCAGGTTTGTAAACAATGTATCAAATTAAAAACCAAACAACCATGGACCTTCATATTATTATTTTGTATTTGCTGCTCCTAGTCCAGTAAAGAGATTATGGTAATCTAAATGGTGGCTAGACACTTGTAACCATCTCTATTGCATGAAAAATTGATTGTTAAAAGAATATAGCAACATTATAGCAGGCACCTATTCAGCCGATGAAGTACATATTTCTATTTTTTTTTCTCATGTTGAAAAACTGACTATGAAAAATTAATTAACATTGTTCTAAAACACGAAAGCTCTACCAATAGGCTCAGCAGGCCCTAAAGAATTCCTCATCGCTACAGTTGATCTGTTTATTTAAAAAATAAACTAACAAAACATTTGACTAGTCTTTATCATTTACATTTTTCTATACAAAAGCAGAGAAACAATTACATCCAAAACATTTTCCTGTTCCATTTAACTCATGCCTCATGCATGATTCGATCCAATCAAGTACATTAGTTTAATGTGATTGACGATGATTCACAGCCAATAAGACAAGACGATGGATGTCACACAGTGACAGGATAAATGGAGGTTGCACATTTCAATGTGATCCAGCAGGTGAAGCAGCCAGGCTGGCTAGCTTAGCACTCGAGCAGCAGACAGCCAATGGAATGTCAGGAGGCGACGGCAAGCACAGAATTATGGTAAAGAAAACCCAAATGGGCCACTTTTGGCACAGTCGGCGTGGTGTCTTATCACATACACCCATTTAACCAAAAATATACAACTAATGATTGTTAAAAAAAAACGAATCAAAGGAACATCTGATAACCTTATAGTTATACGGTTTGATTACAAGTCGAATATCAATTACACAAGTGCAAAGTGTGCTAATTTGAACATATTCAAATATATAGACATAAAGCATATTTTTAGCAGTGATAAAGGCCATTGTCATGCTTGTTCTTTTCCAGATTGTCAGAGAACAATTTCAAAATGACACAGGAAAATGTATTATTTGAGTACTTTCTTATAAACCGATTTGGGAGGAATGATACACAACACAGTATCCAAACATCTCAGGGTTTAACAATAACAGTGACACTCTTTAGATTTATGATGCTGAAAACAGTCTCAACTTGGGTCTTTTGGTAAGGTAACTAGTGTAACCCCCATGTAATAAGCCAAGTTAAATATACTTAATTCGCTCTCAATCTAATTGACTTCTGACTTTGCCCGATTGCGATGGGGGTAATCAAGACTTACAGTAACCCATTTAAAAATAAGAAAATACAACACAATGCATGGGTCATGTATTTGGCTACAAAAACAAGCTAGTGCCCTCAATGGAGTAAACGCAAAGCAACAGGTTTCTTCGACACAGAAGAAAATACTATTCTTAAATTCACATAGGACTTCGGGCATGCAAAGTTTAATTTTGTAAAATGTCAGATTTTTGTTTACAGACTATCAGTCCTACAAATGCAGTTGGGCAATATTTCTTGGTTCTTAATATATATCTAGGTAATCCAACTTTTTTCTCCCACATCATTTTAGAGGTAGACTCAGCGCTATGAATCAGTACCGCAGATATTGAGACGAGCGAGATGCAAGACTGCTCTCCAATAGTCACACAGAGTATCTGAGCATGTGCTCGGGTGCACTTTACACCGCTATAACGTGGTAGCTACAGGACCAAAACAGTGGAGAACTTGAGGCCCGTGCTTTAACACTCTTAGTTGTTGTGGAAATTGACATAATATTCTGTTTACTTTGTGCGTCGCTGAGTCTACATTTAACATCGTCTTGAACACGCATAATGAAATGAAACTGACTGGAGCCTACATCCGAGTGAGTACCTAAAGTCGTTTTTCTTTCGTAGCACTATGTAGCATTATGGGTACCTTCAATACCCCCAATGCTTCTCAAATCAGCCATAAAAACAAGACAAAAAATATATATAAATATGGAGACTGCTGCAAATGAACACAGACATTATAATTAGACACACAATCGCTCGTTTAAGGTTGGGGTAGTAGCGTTCACATTTTTGGCAAAATGCATAGCTAAGCTGTGGTTCAATAGTTTTGCAGAGCAACAGGGCGAAGACCTTCAATACAGACCTGTTGACTCATGCAATGCCTGTGGACAAATTTGGGCTTTAGCACCACTTTCCTTTAACGCTTCCGAGTCTATGGACTAGCTAGCTCCTAGCTACTCTATTACAGTGTGTTCATTGGCAAAGCCACCACAATGGACTTGGCTTGGCACAGCTTTAAACAGTAAATGTTGATACACAGCGGGACAGATTTCACAAGTTTACAATGGATAGGGGCAATGGGAAGGCACCACAGGTGCACTAAGCAAGTAAAATGGGACAAGCCACAGGGTTGATAACAGATAAAGGGAGTGGGAACGACATAAGACGACACACTGCACAGGGTTATGATGGATGAGCAGAGGGCTGCTGGGCCATGACAACTTCCTCTCTGTAGGGGAGCGCCCTGCACCGGTGGGAAGCAGTCTGGAGAATTCTCCAGGTTAGGAGGTGGATACTTTATCCATCTTGAGGAACTCAAAGGTAGTGGAGCACACCTGCTGATACTGAGGCGAGCCGCCGATATGTGAACTTATCTTGTCAACAAATGTATTTAGACCAATTGGAATGTGACATTCCTTTTGATTTGCTATAATGGTTTTCAGAGGAATGGGGAGAGTAATCAAAGTGTTACTTGCATAAGCTAGTCTCCGAAAGGAAGGTGCCCTTATCAATATCAACTAAAGAGGTGTTTGTTGGTGAGAGTAACCTTGAGGTGTACCTTCAGTACAGCATCTAAGCTACATGGGAAGGAGCATAGGATAGAACCTAGGAGCTGAAAGGAATAACTCAATGGGACAGAGAAAGGGAACAGAATGGGGGGATATGTATAAGCCACTGCTTTGATCTACGGAATGGAGAGGCACAGGGAGCATGAATGAGAGCTCGATCACTATGCATGCAGGACACTGGACCACCACAGAACAAACAAAGCACTTTTTAAAGGCCAAAAAGCACAAGTACCGACACACAACCCCACATTCGCCTTCCCTCGTACCAACCGACCACACCCTCCACCGCTAGAAGCCAAAGTCAAAAACTATCTGGTCTTCGAAGATGGCAATGAGCAGCATGATGGAGAAACCGGTGAGCAGGCCAAGGTTCTGCAGGACAAAGTGGCCCAGCTGACAGCGCTTGTGTTCCTCGCTGTCGCCGTGGAGCATCTCTGGTAACTAGAGAGGGAGCAAAAGGTCACAATGTAGTCAGACACCATACAGGAGAATTAAGAGGGGACTACACCGTATTAACGGTAGACACTAGATAGAGGTCATTCAACTGTACTGGACTTCGACATTAGGTCAGGTGTTACCAAACCTTTTATGCCCGTGATGCCATTTTGATTTTAGACAACCATCAAGGGCTGTCACCATTTTACAGTATTTGTCAATTTCTTCTTCTACAAGTTTATTGGTGGTTCGTAAACAAACTGAAAAGGTGCTTACCACCATCTACTGTGCTGGGATGTGTTTAGTCTGAACGGGCATAAAGCCAAGGTTTGGTCATTTCATGCCACCTGGAGTGCTGCAATTTGCTCAGGACATAAATAATGAATTGGCTGGTCCTTCCTGCTAACCATTATGGAATTCTGTATTTAAACCATGAGGTCCCACCCAGTCGACTACTTTAATGGTGAAAGCCTTCAATTGCACTGCCCTTGTTAAAACAGGTTGTGAAATGGTTGTGATTGTTTCACTGTACAACTAACTCACCATGTCTACCAGAGCCACATAGAGGAACATGCCAGCAGTGACGGCGAAGATCCAGCTGGTGACGTTGTGTGTGTACTGGCCCACGGCTGTGCCGATCATCATGCCCACGTAGGCCATGAGGGCAGAGAGTAGGTTATACACAATAGCCTGTTTCACCGACATGCCAGCCTTCAGAAGCACCGCAAAGTCACCTGGAGCCAGAAAAGCACAAGGAGGACCGGGTAAGAATACATGGGCTGGCCAACACGCATGTGATAGTATTCACTCAGTCACTCACCTCACACTTACTGTATGAAACCATTTGATACTCATCGATACCCACAAAATGATGTTACTTACTGATCATCAAGTTTGCTGACGACAAGACGATGGTGGGTCTGATCACTGACGACAATGAGCTTACAGAGAGGAGGTCAGAGACCTGGCAGTGTGGTGCCAGGACAACAACCACTCCATCAACGTCAGCAAGCCAACAGGAGCTGATCGTGGCCTACAGGAAACGGAAGAGCGAGCACGCCCACATTGTAGTGGAGCAGGTCGAGAGCTTCACGTTCCTGTGTCCACCACTAAGGACTTAATATGGTCCTCTCACACCAACACAGTCTTGAAGAAGGCGCAATTGCGCCTCATCCCAATCAGGAGGTTGAAAAGATTTGGCCTGACACCTCAGATCCTCAAAACGTTATACAGTTGCAGCATTGAGAGCATCTTAACTGGCTGCATCACCACTATTTATACAAATGTATGTGGACACCCCTTCAAATTAGTGGATTCAGCTATTTCAGCCACACCTGTTGCTGACAGGTGTATAAAATCTAGCACACAGCAATGCAATCTCCATAGACAAACATTGGCAAAAGAATAACCTTACTGAAGAGCTCAGTGACTTTCAACGTGGGACCGTCATTGGCCAGTTCGCAAAACAAGTCAGTCCGACAAATTTCTGTCCTGCTAGAGCTGCCCTGGTTGACTGGAAGTGTTGTTATTGTGAAGTGGAAATGTCTAGGAGCAACAACGTCCTGAGCAGCGAAGTGGTAAGCCACACAAGTTCACAGAACGGGATGGCCGAGTGCTGAAGCATGTAAAAATCATCGGTCCTCGGTTGCAGCACACACTACAGAGTTCCAAACTGCTTCTGGAAGCAACGTCAGCACAAGAACTGTTCGCCAGGAGCTTTATGAAATAGGTTTCCATGGCCGAGCAGCCTAAGATAACCATACGCAATGCCAAGCTGGAGTGGTGTAAAGCGCGCTGTCATTGGACTGGAGCAGTGGAAGCGCATTCTCCGGACTGAGGAATCACGTTTGTTGACATTTGAAAAGTTTACTGACGAATTATACATTTCCATAAGGCCTGTCATGACAGCAGTCTAAGGCACTGCATCTCAGTGCAAGAGGCATCACTGCAGTCCCTGGTTCGAATCCAGGCTGCATCACATCCAGCCGTGATTGGGAGTCCCATAGGGCGGCACGCAATTGGCCCAGCATTGTCCGGGTTTGACCGTCATTGTAAATGAGAATTTGTTCTTAACTAGATAATTAAATAAAATCTCACACATATAATAACAATACATTACCTTTGTAAAGCTTTCATTATACAATAATCTCAAAGTGCATAAAAGATAAGATTTAGGGATGCACGATATATCGGTGAACATATCGGAATCGGACGATATTAGTTAAAAATGCCAACATCGGCCGATGTCTAGTTTAACGCCGATGTGCAAAACCAATGTCAAAGTTGTCGTGCATACCTATATAACGTAGGTACATGACATAACGACATTATATACGTGCTATACAGCAGTCCTAGTCCACAATGTCTGCTGTGTGGATCGAGCAGTCATCAAGTCAAGCGTCCGTGTGTGTGCTAAATATTTAACTGTACTAGAATGCTTAAAAGGCCACACACACAGTGCCTTCTGAAAGTATTCATGCCCCTTGACTTTTTCCTCATTTTGTTGTGTTACAGCCTGAATTTAAAATGTATTAAATTGAGATTGTCACTGGCCTACACACAATACCCCATAATATGAAAGTGGAATTATATTTTTAGAAATTTTTAGAAATGTATTAAGTTGAAATGTCTTCAGTCAAAAAGTATTCAAACTCATTGTTATGGCAAGCCTAAATAACTTCAAGAGTAAAAATGTGTTTAACAAGTCACATACTATGTTGCATGGACTCTGTGTGCAATAATAGTGTCTAACCATTTTTTAATGACCACCTCATCTCTGTACCCCACACACAATATTCTGTAAGGTCCCTCAGTCTAGCAGGACATTTCAAACACAAAGGCAGTGAATAGCCCTTTGAGCATGGTGAAGTTATTAATTACACTTTGGGTGGTGTATCAGTAAACCCAGTCACTATAAAGATACAGACGTGCTTCTTAACTCAGTTGCCAAATGGGAAGGAAACCACTCAGGGATTTCACCATGAGGCTAAGTGTGACTTTAAAACAGTTACAGCGTTTAATGGCTGTGAAGGAATCCGGTACAGATTAAAAATATTTAAAAAATATGCATCCTGTTTGCAATAAGGCACTAAAGTACAACTGTAAAACATTTGGCAAATTTTTTTACTTAATGCCCTCAATACAAAGCGTCATGTTCGGGGCAAATCCAACAGAACACATCACTGAGTACTACTTTTCATATTTTCAAGCATGGTGGTGGCTGCATCATGCTATGGGTATGCTCGTCACTGGCAAGGACTATGGCATTTTCCCCCCCGGATAAAAATAAACAGAACAGAGCTAAGCACTGGTAAAATCCTAGAAGATAACTTGGTTCAGTCTGCTTTCCAACCCTTTTCACCTTTGACAGACAATAACCTAAAACACAAGGCCAAATATACACTGGGGTTGCTTGCTAAGATGACATTGAATGTTCCTGAGTGGCCTAGTTACAGTTTTGACTTAAATCTATGGCAAGACTTGAAAATGGCTGTCTAGCAATGATCAATTACCAACTTGACAGAGCTTGAAGAATTTTAAAAATAATAATGTGCAAATATTGTACAATCCTGGTGTACAAAGCTCTTCGAGACTTACAGCTGTAATGTCTGCCAAAGGAGATTCTAACATGTATTGACAAGGTGCGTATACTTATGTCAATGAGATATTTCTGGATTTAATTTTCAAATAAATTAGTTACAATTTATAAAAACATGTTTCCACTTTGTCATTATGGGGCACTGTGTGTAGATGGGTTAGATTTTTTTTTTCATTCAATCCATTTTGAATTCAGGGTGTAACAACAAAATGTGAATAAGTCAAGGGGTACGAATACTTTATGAAGGCACTGTATATATGGCTTGAACGTGGCTTGTCATAGGGTGTGTGGGGGTTAATAGGGAGAGAGTAGGTCTGACAGGTAGGCGGGTCCGATGCCATTCAGGGCTTTGTCGACAAGGATGATCATTTTAGTCAAATCTTTGAGGAACAGGTAGCCAATGGAGATTAGTAAGGATAGGGCTGATGTGGGCCGACTTTTTTTGTTTTTGTTTCAGAATCGTTGCGGCACTCTTTTGGATGAGCTGTAGTTTATGAATTGAATTTGCAGCGCCCTATTCTGGAGAACATGAATGCATGGATTCGATTTTCTGCATCAATATGTGAGGAGGGTCTTAGGTGGGAGATGTTCCTTAGGCAATTTTTTTTAGTTTTACAGACATGACTAATGTGGGCATTGAAAGAGAGGGCAGGGTCGAATTTCACACTCAAATTAGTGATGACTGATGAGTGATGACACGCTGCAGGAGTTGGTGATCTTGTGGGGGGTGCCTATGTGCATTGCCTCGGTCTTGCCACTTGAGTTGTTCTGCATCCAGTTGGACAATGTTGACAGAGCAGATGTGTCAGGCTTGGTTTTAATGTACAACTGTGTGTCGTCTGCATAGCAGTGGAATTGCTGTCTGAAGATCTGACCAAGTGGGAGCATGTAAAGTAGGAAGAGGATAGGTACTAACACAGACCCTTGTGGGAGACAGCAGTTTATGGTGGATTAAAACGACTTGCGGTTGGAGGTAGGATGAGAACCAGTTAAGGGCAGTCCCACAGATGGCAGTGTGCTCTCGGGGGCACTTCAGTAAAATGGTGTGATTTACTGTGTCAAAAGCAGCAGAGGTGCAGAACAATCAAGATGGTGGGGAATCCTGTATCTTCAGATATGAGCAAGTCATTTACAAACTTCACCAGGGCTGTCTCAGTACTGTGCATGGTCCTAAAGCCAGACTGGAGAGCCTCAAAGATGGTTAGCACGGAGGTGTGAATGAAACTGAGTTGCACTACTTTCTCCAGGACTTTAAGTAAAAATGGGTAGTTGGAAATAGGCCTGTAGTTTGAGATGAGGATTTGGTCAAGGGATGTTTTGAGCAAAGGGGTGACGGTAGCAAATTTTGAACAGTGATGGCACCTGCCCAATGTGGAGGGACTTGAACAGGTTGGCTACAAAATTGGATGAGACCAACTGAGTTGGAATAGGGTTTAGGGGTCACTGGTAGTATACATTATTTGAGGATTTCTAATACAGCAGCAGGTGAAACCAGAGTAAAGTCACTTAGGAGGTGGATACAACGTCCTTTCGGATGGTGTTGATTTTAGCTTTGAAGAACTCAGATAAATCGGTTGCATTGTTTGGGAGTTGCTGTGGGAGGGCCAGAGTCTATAGGGTGGAGGAGGCGACTGATGGTGGAAAACAAGGTCCTGGGATTTCCTCTGTCGTTGTCCATCATGGCAGAGTAGAAGGTGGATCTGGCTGCTTTTAGTGCTTTGAAATAGCAAGCCTGGTTGTCTTTATAGGCCAGTAGGTGGACAATACTTCTCCACAGACACTCTAAACTGCTAACATGGGTCTTTATGCTGCGCAGCTCTTCTGTGAACCATGGGGAAGACACCGGAGGAGACGGCTGCCATTTTACGATCTCCTAACCAATTGTGCTATTGTGTGTGTGTTTTCTCGTGTTATTTGTAACTTATTTGTACATAATGTTTCTGCCACCGTGTCTTATGACCAAAAGGAGCTTAAAATCTGACCATTATTCTATCCTCCTGATTCTGGCTTACAAGCAAAAACTAAAGCAGGAAGCACTAGTGACTCGATCAATAAGAAAGTGGTCAGATGAAGCAGATGCTAAGCTACAGGACTGTTTTGCTAGCATACACTGGAATATGTTCTGGGATTCTTCCGATGGCATTGAGGAGTACACCACATCAGTCATTGGCTTCATCAATAAGTGCGTCGATGATGTCGTCCCCACAGTGACTGTATGTACATAGCCCAACCAGAAGCCATGAATTACAGGCAACATCCGCATTGAGCTAAAGGGTAAAGCTAGCGCTTTCAAGGAGCGGGATTCTAACCCGGAAGCTTATAAGAAATCCCGCTATGCCCTCCGACGAACCATCAAACAGGCAAAAAAAAAGATCAATACAGGACTAAGTTTGAATCGTACTACACCGGCTCTGACGCTTGTCGGATGTGGCAGGGCTTGCAAACTATTACAGACTACAAAGTGAAGCACAGCCGTGAGCTTCCCAGTGACACGAGCCTACCAGAAGAGCTAAATTGCTTCGAGGCAAGTAACACTGAAACATGCATAAGAGCATCTGGTGTTCGGACAACTGTGAGATCACGCACTCTGTAGCCGATGTGAGTAAGACCTTTAGACAGGTCAACATTCACAAGGCAGCAGGGCCAGATGGATTACAAGGACGTGTACTCTGAGCATGAGCTGACATTTTCAACCTGTCCCTGACGGAGTCTGTAATACCAACATGTTTCAAGCGGAGCACCATAGTCCTTGTGCCCACTCCAGTTCGCATACCGCCCCAACAGATCCACAGATGATGCAATCTCTATTGCACTCAACACTGCCCTTTCCAACCTGGGACGAAAGGAACACATATGTGAGAATGCTATTCATTGACTAAAGCTCAGCGTTCAACACCCTTGTGCCCTCAAAGCTCATCACTAAGCTAAGGACCCTGGGACTAAACACCTCCCTCTGCAACTGGATCCTGGACTTCGTGATGGCCACCACCAGGTGGTAAGGGTAGGTAACAATACATCCACCACACTGATCCTCAACACGGGGGCCCTCAGTGGTGCGTGCTCAGTCCCCTCCTGTACTCCCTGTTCACTCATGACTGCACATCCAGGCACGACTCCAACACCATCATTAAGTTTGCCAATGACCCAACAGTGCTAGGCCTGATCACCGACAATGATGAGACGGCCAGGTCTCTGACCTCCCTATAGGCTGTGTGGTGCCAGGACAACAACCTCCCTCCACGTGATCAAGACAAAAGAGATGATTGTGGACTACAGGAAAAGGAGGACCGATCATGCACCCGTTCTCATCAACGGGGCTGTAGTGGAGCAGGTTTAGAGCGTCAAGTTCCTTGGTGTCCATATCAACAAACTATCATGGTCCAAACACACTAAGACAGTTGTGAAGAGGGCACGACAAAGCCTATTCCCCCTCAGGAGACTGAAAAGATTTGCATGGGTCCGAAGATCCTCAAAAAGGTTCCACAGCTGCACCATTGAGAGCATCCGGACTGGTTGCACTACAGATGGTAGTGCGCACGGCACGTCACTGGGGCCAAGCGTCCTGCCATCTAGGACCTCCACATAAGGCGGTGTCAGAGGATGGCCCTAAAAATGGTCAGAGACTCCAGCCACCCTAGTCATAGACTCTTCTCTCTGCTACCGCACGGCAAGCGGTTCTGGAGTGCCAAGTCCAGGTCCAAGAGGCATCTTAACAGCGTCTACCCCCAAGCCACAAGACTCCTGAACAGCTAATCAAAGGGCAACTCAGACCGCTCTTTTATGCTGCTGCTACTCTGTTTATTATCTATGCATAGTCACTTTAATAACTCTACCTACATGTACATATTACCTCAATTACTTCGACTAACGGGTGCCCCCACACATTGTCACTGTACCGGCACCCCCTGTATATAGCCCCACTATTGTTATTTTACTGCTGCTGTTCAATTATTTGTGACTTATTTTCAATTTTTTTCTTAAAACTTCTTAAAGTATTGTTGGTTAGGCGCTTGTAAGTAAGCATTTCACTAAGGTCTACACCGGTTGTATTTTGCGCACGTGACAAATAAAATGTGATTTGATTTGACAGTTGGAAGGATCCGTCATCACGCACTCAAAGCCGCCCATCTTGACCGTGTTGCTGTGTGCAATTAACACACCCATCACTGCCAATGAACTTCTCAGCGGGGTGTTAAAGAGCCTGGAGGAGGCATTTGTCTTTGGAGCGACGGGAGAGGAGAGGCTCACTTTTCAAATGCGCTGGCGTCATTTATTAGGAGATGACTGGTCCGAGTGTTGATAGCGTGGGGTGGAGTGAGGGGGTGGCAAGCAGATGCTCCCTTAGGGTTGGCCCCTTAGGGCCAGTCAATGAAGAATGGAAAAACATGGAATACAATGCATCTTAGGCCTACTCATGTTATAGTAGAACCTATAAAAATCTGCTGCAATACACCTTAAAAAGGAGCATACAATGCTAGACTATTTTACCCTTAGATGCCCCAGACCAGGGGTCTCTAACCTTTCTAGCACGAGAGCTACTTTTTACACTTTTTTTTTCTCCATAGCTTTCAAATAGGCACATTCTTCTCTCCTACAACTCTAGATGCTTCTTCTCTTAATCATCAACAGTTATGATACAAGTTTCTACAGTATACTACAAAATTCTTGACTAACAATTGTTAACCATTGAGTGGAGTTGCATTGCTAACAGAATGGCAACATTATCTATTCATTTATTCTATTCTCCTTAAACACATTGTGGTTCATCAAGTAATATTTGAAAGAGTCAGCCAACCGAAACAGCAAGACACTATTAGTTAACAGCAACATGAGGGGGAGCATGTAGACAAATGAATAGTGTTTATTTCTGCTCTAGTCTGGTCTATTCATCACTCAGACTAGAGACACACACTCAGACGTCATGTCTACGGCAGCAGCCATCATTAGTGTGCAGAGACACTGTCGATCAGCCTATTCCCTCTGCTTGCTACTAACACACAAATAAACAAAAAAAAGCCCTGCTGCATGGGCACAGCACAAGCCATGGCACAGAGGCCAAAGTACTTTTAGAGGTTGAATCAATGTTTTATTGTCAGTGGGGGTTCCTCATCCATCACACCTTTGAGCCACAACGCATCTTGATGACTAGTGGAGTTGAATCTGTCGGTCATCTCTACCTCAATGAATAGCAGAGTTTCTGTGAATGGTGTGGAGTTGTCATGAATGTCAATGCCTTGAGGCATGTGTGTGGCTACAATTCAATCAATTGCATAAAAAGTTCAATCACAAGGTCTACACTGTAACAGAGGTGTTAACCGTGTAAAAATATATAGTCTTTGTGTTTCATATGCTCCTGCCTTGATTGAACGTGTAATGAGTAATTGCTGCTGGCCTTGTCATGAAGGGCTCCCTTGCAAAGAGACCTCGGTATCAATGGGACTTACTGCTTCAAAAAAAGCTTAAATAAAATGTTTTTTAAAAAGAAGCTTATTTGATGTGTCAATTAGTCTTATTTAATGGGTCAATTAGGTTCAATAAAACATTAAATTAATATTAATAGATTTCCTTTATTTAGGCTACAATTGACTGGATCAGGGCTAGTGTCTGTTTAACAGATAGTAGGCACTGTGCATTCTCTCCATTGCCCAACACATTGTCCTTGGGGAGGGGATAATTATCCAAGCTTTTGAGTCAATTGTGAAATGAGTATTGGCAAAATAATGGATGTTGTTTGTGACGATTGATGGCTCTGAAGCCCTTCTCGGACCGGGAATGGTGTACTTACCCAGTTCGTGAGGCAATTCATGGCAGAACACGGCAACAGATGTACTGATGCCACCGGTAATATTTGCACTGAAGGCAGCACCTGTCAAAGAAACAACATTCAACAACAAGAACATTGACACAGACTTAATTATGTTACAGAACAGTATAATACAGTCTAATCTTTATTAATTCAACCTTTACCTAGCCAGATAAGTAATTGACAACAAAATATTTTACTAAGTGGTGGCTTCCTGCTCACCTATGGCCAGGCCGTCGCTGAAGTTGTGCATGCCATCACCCATGATGACCATCCAGGCGATGCTGGCGATGCCCGCGTCTTTCATCTCCTGGTCCGAGTGGCAATTCCCACCGTGTGAGTGCCCATGCCCACCGCCGTGGTTGTGCCCGTGTTTCTTGGGCCGACGGCCGTTCTCCTTGGTAAGTGAGTCTGCAGGGGCCAGTGGCGTCTTATTGCTGGGCGAGTCAGGTGGCTGCAGCTCTGTAAGCTGGGTGTCATTGTGGCCGTTGTCGCAGGAGATGGCCGTGCTGTCCAGACCTTGAGGGGGGAAAAGGAGTAGAAAGCTGTTACTAAATGCCAAGTTCAGGATATACTGTATATGGCATGTCCTACAAAACACAAAGCTGGCAATACAGCAATGCATATATAAAAATAAAAAAACACACTCCTTGTACTTTTGTCATGCATAGTATTATCATCCTCCTACACACAAAATTCCAAGAAAAAACACATCTCACACAAATCTTCCATTTTAAGTGTGGTAACAATCCTACTCTTTTGTTAGTTAGAGTTCACTTTAGGACAGGACACCCTCTTACCCTCTGTGAGAGGCTTGAGGTGAAGCCACTCCGCGTCCGAGCGTCGATTCAGCTTGTGATCTGACAGCTTCCTGCCAATCTTGGCCTCCTCGCCCCTCTTCTTCCTGCGACAGAAGGTGCCCTGAAGGAAGAAAGAATAGACACATTAATAGAAAGACACAGACTTGTTTGCTAGCTCAAGTATAGCAATTCACCCACACTTAAGTGATAATTCCTGAGAAACTGGGTTACAAAACATACTAAAATAATTGACATATTTTCATTAAAAACGTTATTTTGATGAATTTATTCATACTATTTCATCCTTCCACAAGATATAGTCCCGACACAAATCTAGGGTTGCTACCCAAGCCAGCTGGTTGTTCGTTCTATCGGTTGCCAGAGACGTGACCCAGTCGTTCAGTTTTTTTGTTCTGCAGCCGGTGGTAACTTGTGGAATAGACAGGCTGGAATGCGGTTTTAACCAATCAGCGTCCAGGATTAGACCCACCAGAATAGAGAGTGGGAGGCCCTGGTGCACAACTGAGCAAGAGGACAAGTACATAGGTGTCTAGCTTGAGAAAGACGCCTCAAGTCCTCAACTGGCAGCTTCATTAAATAGTACCCGCAAAACACCAGTCTCAATGTCAACAGTGAAGAGGCGAATCAAGGATTTTCTCGTGAAAGAACGGTGTCCATCCCTCCAATGAAGTTTCAGACACTTCTATGCCAAGGCGCATTGAAGCTGTTCTGGTGGCCAAACGCCTGATTAAAGACACTATGTTGGTCTTTCCTTTATTTTGGCAGTTACCTGTACATGTACTACTACAGTGCCTTTAGAAGGTATTCACACCACCTTCTCCACATTTTGTTGTTACAAAGTGGGAATGAAATGGATTGTCATTTTTTGTCAACGATAGACACAAACTCTGTCAAAGAGGAAGAAAAAGTAACTTTTTGTAATTAATAGAAAAAAAGAAAAAAAAACTAATATATCTTGATTAGATATGTATTCAACCACCTGACACAATACATGTTAAAATCACCTTTGGCAGCGAGGACACAATATTAGCCCATAATTTTTTTTTTTTAATCTTCAAGCTCTGCTGCAATATGTAACTTTTTGGGCAACCGGGTCATAATGACATAAATGAGTTACAGATATGTCACTCAATGAAAGCAAGACTAAGAAGCGGTAGATCTGTTTAATGTACGCTATTACTACGTTTCCCGTGCTTAAGTTTGTTATTTGCGTCTTTTACTTTTGTGCACCAGCTTCAAATTGCTGAAAATACAATATTTCTGGTTATTGAAATATATTTCAAAGTGATTTAGATTGTACAATGATTCTCTACAATACAGTACTCTCTTGTTTTGTCACAAACTGAAAAGACAAACTATTAGAATTTTAACAACCAGGAAATGTTGGAGCGATTTCTGCATAAAAACTGCAATTAGGCCATTCGGGAACATTCAAGGTCGTCTTGGTAAGAAAATCCAATGTACAGTTGAAGTCGGAAGTTTACATACACCTGAGCCAAATACATTTGAACTCAGTTTCACAATACCTGACATTTAATCCTAGTAAAAATTCCCTGTCTTACGCCAGTTAGGATCACCACTTTATTGTAAGAATGTGAAATGTCAGAATAATAGTAGAGAGAATGATTTATTTCAGATTTGATTTATTTCAATCACATTCCCAGTGGGTCAGAAGTTTACATACACTCAATTAGTATTTGGTAGCATTGCCTTTAAAATTGTTTAACTTGGGTCAAACATTTTGGGTAGCCTTCCACAAGCTTCCCACAATAAGTTGAGTGAATTTTGACCTATTCCTCCTGACAGAGCTGGTGTATCTGAGTCAGGTTTGTAGGCCTCCTTGCTCGCACATTCTTTTTCAGTTCTGCCCACAAATTTTATATAGGATTGAGGTCAGGGCTTTGTGGTGGCCACTCCAATACCTTGACTTTGTTGTCCTTAAGCCATTTTGCCACAACTTTGGAAGTATGCTTGGGGTCATTGTCCATTTGGAAGAAGCATTTGCGACCAAGATTTAACTTCCCAACTGTTGTCTTGAGATGTTTCTTCAATATATCCAAATCATTTTCCTGCCTCATGATGCCATCTATTTTGTGAATTGCACCAGTCCCTCCTGCAGCAAAGCACCCCCACAACATGATGCTGCCACTCCCGTGCTTCACGGTTGGGATGTTGTTCTTCGGCTTGCAAGCCTCCCCCCATTTTCCTCCAAACATAATGATGGTCATTATGGCCAAACAGTTCTATTTTTGTTTCATCAGAGGACATTTCTCAAAAAAGTACGATCTTTGTAACCATGTGTAGTTGCAAACCAGTCTGTTTTTTTTTATGGCGGTTTTGGAGCAGTGGCTTCTTCCTTGCTGAGCTGCCTTTCAGGTTATGTCGATATAGGACTCATTTTACTGTGGATATAGATACTTTTGTACCGGTTTCCTCCAGCATCTTCACGAGGTCCTTTGCTGTTGTTCTGGGAATGATTTGCACTTTTCGCACCAAAGTACGTTCATCTCTAGGAGACAGAACGCGTCTCCTTCCTAAGCGGTATGATGGCTACGTGGTCCCATGGTGTTTATACTTGCGTACTATTGCTTGTACAGATGAACGTGGTACCTTCAGGCATTTGGAAATTGCTCCCAAGGATGAACCAGACATGGAGGTCTACAATTTTTTTTCCTGAGGTCATTGCTTATTTCTTTTGATTTTCCCATGACGTCAAGCAAAGAGGCATTGAGTTTGAAGGTAGGCCTTGAAATACATCCACAGGTATACCTCCAATTGACTCAAATTATGTCAATTAGTCTATCAGAAGCTTCTAAAGCCATGACACCATTTTCGGGAATTTTCCAAGCTGTTTAAAGGCACAGTCAACTTAGTGTATGTAAAGTTCTGACCCACTGAAATTGTGATACAGTGAATTATAATTGAAATAATCTGTCTAAACAATTGTTGGAAAAATTACTTGTGTCATGCAAAGTCTTAACCGACTTGCCAAAACTATAGTTTGTTAACAAGAAATTTGTGGAGTGGTGGAAAAACAAGTTTTAATGACTCCAACCTAAGTGCATGTAAACTTCCGACGTCAACTGTATGAGGTACATAGACAGGGTAGACATTTAAAAATCATGTTAAACAGTGAATCCATGCAACTTGTGACTTGTTAAGCACATTTCAGCGTTTCACTTTTTTATTAATTTGCAAACATTTCTAACAACATAATTACACTTTGACATTATGGGTTATTATGTGTAGATCAGTGATACAAAATCGAAATTGAATCAATTTTAAATTCAGACTAACAACAAAATGTGGAAAATGTCAAGGGGGGGTGTGAATACTTTAAGGCACTGTATTTCCTACAATCGACTCTTTCACGTCACAGTAATATAAGGTATGTCTTACTTTCCAGGTATTCTGAATACCAGTTAACAATAGTAAACACCAGAGGTGTGCACTCGAGTCACAAATATGGTGACTTGCAACTCGACTTGACACCAATGACTTGTGCCTTCACTTGGACTTGAGCCTTTTGACTTGATACCCTCCCCAAGCCCAAATAATAAAAATTACGCTTTAAAAGAAAAGAAGTGTGCAGTGCATAAACTCTTAATTTAACGGATTACAGTCTGAATCGGACAGCAGCCAATGAAATTGTGCCAGCTGAGAAAAAGTTGCGCGTGGCAGTGCAGAGGAACGTCGGTGGGTGAATTCAGATGGAACCCTTGGAAAGATGATACCCAAAATTATTATTTTCGGATATAAAGACTACACTGTAGTCATCAAAAAAACGGATTGCAACTTGCAAAACATGCGGTAAGAAGATTACAGACGGAGGCGCAACAACTTCGTTCGACATTTGAAGCTGCACAAAGAACAGAAGTCATGGCTAATATAGCCGACAGCTATATATAAAACTTCGCTAGTGTAGCATGTAGGCTAACGTAACGTTAAAATAATGAGCCTCCACACTGTCAGTCAGTGAGGGAATGTGATCATTGCACCCAAGATTGTGCTACAACTGGCCAGGCAGTTGGAAGCCTAAATCCTGCCTGATGTTACTGCTGTTCCTGAAACCATTGACATACGTTAGCCTACGTTAGCCTACTGTAACCACACACAGAGAGGGTGTGTGTGTGTGTTAAGGTTGGGCGATTGTGCACAAGCTTACATGGCTTTCTCATGGCTACCCATGTACTTCCATGGAAATATAAAGTTTATTTGGAAAGTAATAAATATATATTTTAAAAAGCATTCATGATTTGTGTAAATGTAATATACTAACTATTACTCTTGTTAAAAATATGAATTGTATTACATTTGGTGAAGAGCACATGATGACTTGTTTAGGACTCGAAACTTGACTTGGGACTTGAGTGCTAAGTAAAACAATGACTTGATCCCACCTCTGGTAAACACCTAGTTATGAAATTATTTCCATAGCATTCAATCAGGTATGGGTGCATGGCTCCTCCTTACCCCTGCGTCTTTGTAGTGTTTGAACATGCCGAGGCAGTGCTCAATGATGAAGAGGAAGTAGATTCCAGCCAGCGCTGTCAGGCCCTTCCAGACCCCGTCAAAGGCAGTGAGCATGTCCACCTCTTTAGTGTTGCTCTCGTTTCCCGACTCACCGTGGCTGTGGTCGTGCTCCCCTTGAGCCTGTGAGATGGGGAAAAAAACGAAATATTGGTTGCACTATTTTACAGTCTTGTTTCCACTGGTAATAGGAAATTGTGGTATGGTGTAGCCAGAGTACCAGTCTTTTTAGCTAACATTCCACTCCTTGCCTCTCCTGTCATTTGTCAAAGAGACTGACCTTTCTTCAATCTTCAAATATGAAAATGTTATCATTAATGACCGAGGAGATCAGAGGATTTGATCCTGATTCGATAACTTTTGTGATTGGAGTAAAGCTATGAGGGTTATGTTTGAACTAAATAAACATGTATTTTCTCCACAGATCACGTAAGCAAAGACTTTTATAACTAACCCAAGAGACCACATCCTGTCGTTTCCAATGGAAGAAAATGAATCAGTGGGCAGAACAATCGAGGTGGGCAGAGCCAAGCACAAGCTAGCACAATCCTATTGGCACATGCCTACTCCGTGAAGTACACATGTGCAATAACCAGGGGTTAAAATAAGGCAGTCCGCTACGGTGTCACGGCAAAAGAAAGTGGGGTACGGCGTAGCGGTAAAAACATGAGCCTATAACAATAATTAAAACAAAATGTCAAGAAAACTGTAGGCTATTACAGCACTTTTTTAAAATCATTATCGCATGTCAGAGGCATGAAAAATGTGCGAATGGACAACGCTCCAAAACGGTTTAAAATAAATCCATCTCGCGCCATCTTCTGACTGTTACCCAACTGTGGACTGGGCTTCCTCTCATCACCATATTCAGCGATGAGTGGAAATCCCAACCAGATGCTTCAGATTTATACATTCGGTGAAACATATAGCTCATTGTTCTGTGGCGTTTTTGTTGTTGTTGTCCAGACGAAAATCAGTCTGAAAAGTTGCTAGCTCATGTCCAATTTTTTTACCATGATGTCCTTCTGGACATACTGGAGAAGTAAATTGTTTTAGGACCTATTGAACCAGCATAGAGTTTGTCACCCGTGGTGAACATACTGCAACTGAAAAAAAATAAAAAAAATAATAATAAATAAAAAATGGTACAAGGTACTTACTGTTTGAGCCAAAGCCCATTTTAATTCACAGGAAATAAAGATAAAACACCAGGTTTAAAAACCTACGTGTTATTTTAGAGGAGGAACATTGGCAAGGTGTGGCCGTTTCTCTCTCAGGCTGATACAAAGAATCATCCATGCATTTAGTACAAGCAGGCTTGAGTACTGTAATGCTCTCCTGTCTTGTCTACCCAAAAAAAGCCATTAGTCAACTGCAAAACATAGAATAATGTAGCACGGGTAATGACCAAGGCCAGACTGACGACACATTACACTAGTTAAGGCCTCTGCTGAATTTTTCTAATAAATTATAATACATTAAGATTCTTCTATTGTTTTTAAATCAATCCATGATTGTGCACCAAAACATTTAATTGATGTACCCAGTAGGTCCTTCAGGTCCTCTGGCGGCCTGTTAACTGTCCCAAATCCTAGGAACAAGAGGCATGGAGAAGCAGCCTTTAGTTATTATGCCCCTAATCTCTGGAATATCCTGCCAGAGAACCAGATAGGTGCCGAAACTGTGGACATATTTAAAATCGATTTTAAAACGCATCTTTTTAGCTTTGCTTTAGGGCGCTTTACTCATTCAGTTTTGCTCCTTCTTTAGTGTTTTCTTATCACATGTTTTTTGTATAGTAAATATTTAAGCTTTTATTTTCATTGTTTTATCATGTGAAGCACATTGTGTTGCATTCCATGTCTGAAATGCACTGGAAGTATAAATAAAGCTTGATTTGATAAAATTCTCAAACTAAAGATATACCGCAATTCAAACCACAAAACATTGTAGCTTTGATTTTAAAATGTAACAACTTGCCTAGCTAACAGCTAAATTGTTGTTTTTGACTTTGTATAATTCTAATTTCGAAGCTGCACATGTTGTCATGGAAAATATTTATGTAATTTCCAAAAACCAATTAGCAACCCCACCGGACATCTAGCTGCATATTGAACATTGAGATTGCTGAACGTGGAATGTTGGCTAAAAAGGCTGGTACCCAGACTAGATACGGTGTACTTTACAAATTCAATGAATTTAACCATTTTAGCATAAAGTGCTGAAAACTTTTTTTCCTGTGTGTTTATTGCAACAATAATATCAATATTACACATCAATACAGAGACATTTGTGTATACAATGATAAAATCAAACACAAATTCAGTACATCTTTAGATGTGACAAGACATGATTTCTCATACTTTGAGGTTTGAGGGACTTATAAAATTGTAACAGTTAAATGAAAAAACTACATTTACATTTTTTTATATAATATTTGGCCAAGAGAATAATAATGTTAATAAAATAGTTATGATCGGCATTACAAGGATAATAAGCATAGTGCCATTTAGCAACAAACGTACTGTTTAGTACCAGTGTTCTTTAAAATAACAGATAGAAACTTTAGCAAATGCTTAGCTAGTAACTTTTGCCAACATTCTTTAATTTCATGGCCAGGATTCCTGAACTTGTTAACAGTATGAAATGTCAAGACAATTATTCCATCGCTACTAGGGGTGATGGATGATGAATTGATGACTGGATGATGAATTGATGACTGGCATGAAACTCAGAGGGGAGGAAGTCTGGTTGGAATAGTTTGCAGGGAGATCTGAATGCAGGTTTTGTGGAGAACGATTGTCTGGGATAATGCAAAAGGCAAATTCAACTAGAGCAGTCTGATATTACGCAGATAAATAAATAAAACATCTGAATAAGTCATGTGTGTGATAATTCACAAGGAGCTGTCAGGCTGAGGGCTGTGAGGGGAGTTGGCACTGTGTGTGTGGCACTATATTGGCACTCCACTGAGGGCACCAGTGGTAAGGGAACAGGATCTTATAGCGAATGAGTTGCTCTGGCGATGGCAGGGGTTTACAATGTTTAGAACTTTGCAGCTGAAAATGTCATGAAGTCAATACCTTATTTCTTATTCTGCAAGAAAACGAAATCATGTCTGCTCTACGCAATCCACTTTTATCTGAATGCTCTAACGTTGGGCCAGAATGTGGTTAGTGAGTGTGTGTGGATTGGGTGCCATGGCTACACGGGAACAGATGGCATGCGAGGTGGATGTGTGGGTGGTACAGGGCAGAGAAGTTGGCCTACTCCGTGTTCGAATTGCATATGGATCAAGGCCTAAAATTAAACACTCGCCACACACCAAATGCAGGTAGGTTTTGGCATTGGCGGGTAGTTACTCAGGGCTCTACAGTGCGGGCATTTTATAAAAATAGTCACAAGTCAAGTATGGGCACATGCGAGTTGTGATTTATAGAAAAATAAATGCTGCAGTATCAGTTTTCTAAGTATTTCTGCCATTCTGTTTCATTCATGTTAATGCACAATCTAATCCGAACGTTGTACCCCACCTCGCGCAGCAACACTGCCTGTCTGGGGGGCTGTACGCACTGAAATATTTGCTTTTAGAAGCAATGCACACAGCCAGGAGTTGGTCTAACTAGTAAAGTGAGACTTGTGTTTCTTGGATATTTACATTGTTTTGTCCACAAGTTTTGTTTTTAAATGTTTGAGTTTGCTTCCACTGAAGGCAAAGAGATGCCGTTGGCCTCTAGTCAGATTCTCACAGGCACACTAGTGATGTGCAGTTCGAAAACAATTCATTATGTTTGAACTACGATTTTTACTGACTCAAGAGTCATGATTTGTTTTTCATGAGTGACTTGTTCATTTTAGTCGTTCGTTTGATCTGCTAGTGCCGGCCGTAATGAGTCCTAAAGCAGGATTAATACACGTTCCTCCGGCTCAGCGACTCCAGAGACGTGCTCCGACCACCAACTGTCTGGCATATGTGTGGAGGAACTGACAATTGATTGCATGGTGCATTAATGAATGCCATTAATTGATTATTGATGCACTATTGTAAAGTGGCCGTTCCACTGGATGTCATAAGGTGAATGCACCAATTTGTAAGTCGCTCTGGATAAGAGCGTCTGCTAAATGACTTAAATGTAAATGTAAATTATTGAATGTTATGCTGGAAACAGCTTTGTAGAACCAAAACATACACAGCTCAACAAACTCAAACGAAACATTTGGAGTGCTGCAGTTCGCAAACAACATTGTGCTCATCACCCTCACGGCAGTCAAGGAATGCATTTCGCCAAGAGTTTCTCAAAATCTAGTCCAGTTGCGGCCACAACTAGTCTAGACCTTGTAATAAACACTCTTATATGTTTGTATGCCCAGCAATACACGCATGTAAAAATGTGCTTTAAACAATGTACAAGTTTCAGTCACAAATGACAGCTCCAATGAGCCACCTATGGTGAACGACATGTGAACCAGAGGCTTAAGAATCATGACTTTGAGAGTTCAGTTCATCGATGCCCAGTAGAGGGTCCTGAATGCTCTGGGCATGATTGACTCAAATTAACGAAATTAGTTATTATGACTGAACGAGTCGAAAAGATCAGTCAGCAAAAAGAGCCGAAATTCCCACCAGTAAGGCACACTGAAGACTCAAGTGGCCCCGTTACCACAGTAACCTTAAAAGGTCAGCAGAATCTGTGATATTTGGTTAAAAGACTCGGTTAAAAGACTTGGTTAATATTACATTAAACTGAGAAATATACCACATTACTTCTTACTAGTAATACATATCTTGTTTTAGAAACGTTACTAAGCATGCTCATCCATTTTATTTTAAGTTTTTTAGTGTAACGCAAAACAAATATTTTGGTTGGTAAAAAAAATCTGAGTGGCTGGTAGATGTATTAATCTACATGCCAGTGTCTGGTAGGCATTCAAGTTTTAGGTCCTGACATTGACTCTTGGGGTGCCCCATGTCTCTTAGGGTTAATGTTAATATCTTTATTTTTTGGGGGCCCGCATAGATATTTCCATTCTTGTTGTGGGGGAGCCCAGCTCCCCTCTTCCAAGTATAGCTTTAATTCACGTGGGGCAGCAGGTGAATCATCAATCTGACATCCTGTAAAAAGTCTTCCTATTGGGGAAATTCAACTTAAAGGCCCAGTGCAGTCAAAATGAAGCGTTTCCTGTATATTATAACATATTGTACAGCTGATGAAACAAACACTGTAGAAGTATAAAAAAGTTAAAATCAGTGTTATTTCCTCATAGTTGCTGGTTGAAAATACAATCTACACAGGACCTAATCAGCAGGTTTGCATGGTTGGAATTTCAGCTTTCCAAGGTGAAATCACCATGCGGTAAATTGGTAGATAGACCAATAACAAGAGAGATCCAAACCTCTCTGCTAGTAACAGCTAGTTTTCAGTTTCCCCTCCCCAGTCCCAGAAAGTCATAGTAAAAATGCTAAAAAGCTATTTTTGCCCATTTAAATGGAATCTATTACAGTAAGGTGCCTTTTTCCACATTGTTACATTGCAGCCTTATGGATAAATGGATAAAACATATATTTTTTCTTCTCATCAATCCATACACAATACCCCTTAATGACAAAGCAAAAAATGCACCAACCCAAACAAGTCTCTGAACTTGTTGGTGGATGTGTGTAGATTGGATGCCATGGTGGTGTCATGACGTTGCCTGTCTGGGTACATCAAGCCCCATCCCCCTCTCCCTCTCCCTGCCACTCCCTGCCTCCCCCTTTCCTCCAACCCATGCTGTGGCCAGAGAGACGTCGTAAATTCCTGAGAATCTCCTCATGGACACACAGTATAGCAGAGGGTAAAACTTTCATAGAGAACAAAGGGATTTCTTCCACCTCACAGAACATGAGGTACGAACAAATTTCATGTTCCGGAAAAAGTATAAAAGATCGGTGAAGATTCCAGCTATTAACAGTATCATACTCCGTTTGTCACAACTTGGGAAACTCATGGGAGACTGTGTGGCTACATTACCATACCGCTGTTTATATAATAGCCTCAGATATACAACAATTAGATGTAAACCTCATAAGATGAATGAGTGAGTATGATACTGTTTGTATAATTGTGTAATATGATTTTGGACTGTTTAATGAAGAAAAATCCAATCCCTTTTGATTTGAACTAAATCCGAGGACCCGCCCCTGAGCCCAGTTGGGTCAGACATCCTGGGACAGCCCTTTCTGCAATCCTAATAAAAACCCAACTCTGAGAAATTATCACTAGACCATGTTTTTCTCCATTAGGAGAGGAACGAAGGTTGTGTACCATTGCTGAATCTTTAACCATACCACGTGGTTAAACTCTTAGACTATACCGACAGAATAAGAACAAGTCTTTGATATTGATTACTAGTCTGCAGCTAGGAATTCGGTATCATTGAACGCGAAGAACGACAACCGCCGAAACATCCACTTGATAACGAAACGAATGAAAGTTCAGAGTGACAATCTCCTCTAACCAAGACAGAGAGAGAAAGACGAAACTCTCCAACAGAAACTAACTTTTCTCCAGCGATCAAGACGACACACTGAGCGTAAATATATATATATTGATTGCAATTGTTCCCGAATGAGTGAGCGTTCATGTGTAAAGGATTAGCATGTCAATTGTTATAATTATGAACTCTGTAGTGACTTCTTAGTCGACCCCCAATTTTCCTTTTGTCTAACAAGCCGCCATGCCGGTTCAGCCCACTAGGGCATATTTCTCCTATCATTTCATGTAACCATTTTAAATTTGTTTGTTTGTTAACGCATTTCTGTGAATTACTTAGTTAGTAATAAATAAATGATTTAAGACAATTGATGTATGGATGACTCAGTGAAGACTGGGTTCGTGCAGATAACCAACAATTTACGACGTTTGGAATGAGACTAACGTGAGGTAAAATAAATAAATCATTAATCAGAAGACTATTGATCAGATATGAAAATATCTGAAAGGTTATATTGGGAAATTATAACTTTGTAATCTGAACACTTTCCCTGGTGCCCCAACTTCCTAGTTAATTAGTTACGTTATTATATCGTTGATCGCGTAATAACTAATTACAGAGAATCTTTGATAAAAACAAAGTCTTCAATTTAACTTCTTATGGCTGCAGGGGGCGTATTGACTAACTTGGAAAAAGGTGCCCATTTCAAACGGCCTCGTACTCAATTCTTGCTCGTACAATATGCATATTATTATTACTATTGGATAGAAAACACTAGTTTCTAAAACCGTTTGAATTATTTCTCTGAGTGAAACAGAACTCCTTCTGCAGCCCACTTCCTGACAGGAAGTGAGTTTCTGAAATCGGAGGTCTCTGTTCAAGGGCTTGCCTATAAATGGGCATGATACGTATTGATATACATACACATCATACACCTTCCCCTAGATGTCAAGAGGAAGTGAGAGAAGAAATGAATGGATTATCTTGCTCTGAAGTGGAATAAATCCTCTTGGAATGACTGGTCCGCCATTTTCTGTATTTTCGAAAGCGCGAAGTTGAACCTGGAATCGCCTTCTGGAAAGCCGTCGTTATAGGCGAATACTATCTCCGGCTTTGATTTTATTTGATACATGTTACAATATCATCGTAAAGTATGTTTTTTCAATATAGTTTTATTAGATTATTGAAATTTATTCGGGACGTTAGGCGTGTTGCGTTGTCTGCTTTTGTTCAGGATGGAGAGCTTAGCACCACTTGGCCAGTGTGCTTGCTAATTCAAGAGGGAAAGAGGTCGTTCTAAACCCAAACAAAGACGGTTCTGGACAAAGGACCCCTTGTACAACATTCTGATGGAATATCAGCAAAAGTAGGACCCATTTTGGGATGATATTTCATATATCTGTCGAACTGTGCTATCGCTACCGATTACCTGGAATCAATGCTGTTGTGTGTTAGCTATTGTAGTAAGCTAATATAACGCTATATTGTGTTTTCGCTGTAAAACACTTAAAAAAAATCGGAAATATTGGCTGTATTCACAAGATCTTTGTCTTTCATTTGCTATACACCATATATTTTTCAGAAATGTTTTTGATGAGTATTTAGGTATTTGACGTTGGTGTCTGTAATTACTCTGGTTGCTTCGGTGCTATATCTGACGGTAGCTGTGATGGTAGCATCAATGTAAAACTGATTTATACCTCAAATATGCACATTTTTCGAACAAAACATAGATTTATTGTGTAACATGTTATAGGACTGTCATCTGATGAAGTTGTTTCTAGGTTAGTTTGGTTGGATCTTGGTTAGTTAGGTTGGCTTTGTGCATGCTACCTGTGCTGTGAAAAATGTCTGTCCTTTTTTGTATTTGGTGGTGAGCTAACATAAATATACGTGGTGTTTTCGCTGTAAAACATTTTAAAAATCGGACATGTTGGCTGGATTCACAAGATGTTTATCTTTCAAATGCTGTATTGGACTTGTTAATGTGTGAAAGTTAAATATTTCTCAAAAATACATTTTGAATTTCGCGCCCTGCACTTGAAGTGGCTGTTGTCATATTGTGCCCGGTGTCGGGCTTGCAGCCTGAAGAAGTTAATGACAGTAAAGACACGACAGTGGCTATCTGAGAAACTAAGGTGTCACAGGGTCAGTGGAACCGGAAAGTACTCACATGTGGCAGCAGGTGGAGCAGGGCGTCTCCGCTGAGCGTGCCCACAGCCAGGGCAACCAGGAAGGTGAGCAGGAACTTGAAGCAGCCCTGGTTGAGGATGGGCACCAGTATTACGCCCAGTAGGGACAGCAGGCTGATAATGGTGATGGAGACAAAGCCCCACATCCAGACCCACACTACACACAAACATAGAAAGGGGGTGGGGGTGAGAGAGACAAAGATGGCGAGAGTGAAGAAAGAGAAAGACAGAAAGAGTCATACCACAACTCGTAAGGGAAGGAGCATTATGCATCAACCGCCAAAAATATTGAAGGGGGAGTGACACCATAGTCAGAAACATGTCCCCCTGCAGAGAAAAATGTCTACCGTCCACAAGCTGTTGTCATTCATAGGCTTACTTTCTTGAGTGAGATTTTGTAACAATCACTTCCATCGCTGTTGAAAGCGATAGCTACACACAGAGCTACGTTGGTAGATGTCATTATGAGTTCATTTTGTCCTTGCTCCTTGAACATTTATTCAAAACAGAGGCCCAGAATTAAAACAGAAACATAATGTATCAAAAGGTCATAAAAGTATATGGTCATGACAGGATCAGTTTGACAGTCATAGTTGGGGCCAGGGCTCTAGAAAACTGAGAAACTAAAGAACAATTTAGATGTTTAATGTAGTGTGAAATTCAATGTCACAAACGTGTGCCGCAGTCGCTAGACTGATACTAGCTTCTGCCGCCAGCATTCAGATCTGGCAGGTGTCGAAGACTGAAAATGCAGGCTCATCATCCAGACAATTGATGTCAAGGGTGGACATCGACAGTCCTTTCTTGCCAAGTCAAAATTAATTGGTGTTCGATGAATATGTTGTGAAGATTGCGTAGCCTGTTTTGGAGGTGGCCTGACTAATAACGGTTGGTTTGTTCAGGTTATTATACATGTAACCCTAAATAACCATAAAATTCTGTTGACAATAACTACACTCCAACTGCAAGTTAAGGAGTGGGAGAAACACCTTCAAGCCCCAAAAGAAAATGTATACCGTTGTTTTCCAGTTATTTTTATAGGGCAGGGTAATCATGTTACTTTTAGTGGGCCTGAATGCGACATGTGACTCCTTACGCTTCACAGGGATCACAAACGCTCTCACGGGATCAAATAAGTACAGCCTTTGGAAAGGTTTGAATACTGAATACTTTTTTCCTTCTCTCGGGGTGGTCACTGGTCTCTCGACTGGATAGGTTAAACCAAGTGTTCATGGACCTGTTCACCCCTAGTCGTTTCAGAGGTGTATTCCAAAGTAGCGTCAGCAAATATTATACATTAACAAAAAATAACCTAGGAGGAGTGAGCGGTCTTAACGCTAAAATCAAATAGATCAAACAACGATAGTCCAAATTTATACAAATAAGAATGAATAAAACACCTAGTCAAGCATCTTTTCATCTGCCTAGTCTCAGGTGGTTAATGAAAAAAGTGATCCCTGATCATTCTGTAGTTGTCTGAATAGTGAATCAAGCGGTTGCTGTCGCTTTGCCCAAATGGAGGATTAAAAATCATTACAAATCTCCAAATGCTGCAAGTCCTTTTGGAAACAGGAGGCAGGCGTTCCTCACAGGAGGGGGGGGGGGGGGATGCTAATGACAGAGACAGTGCACGACAAAGTTCTAATTACACAGATAATAGATGTTAGTTTTGGGAGCATGCCTGTTAAGCTCGGCTTTAGGATAACAAAAATAAAAAAAGTATTTGAAGACCGCAACAGGGACAGCGTCATAAAATTGTATTAGCTGTCAACTCCTCCTCCAATGAGCTTTGAGAGTGGGGTGAGGTATTGAGGAATCAAGGCTATTAGTTTTCAGACAGATATTGTCATGTTCATGATCTCCTAACAGGGAGATGATTTTTAATTGCCCATGAGCCTTCCTATTGGGAAAATTCAACTTAAAAAGGCCCAGTGCAGTCAAAATTAAGCTTGAAAACTGTTTTAAAACATTGTACAGCTGACGAAAACGAACATCGTAAAAAAGTATTAAAAAGTTCATCAGTATTATTTCCTCATAGTTGCTGGTTGAAAATACAATCTACACATGACCTAATCAGCAGGTTTGCATGGTGAGAATTTCAGCTTTCCAAGGTGAAATCACCATGCGGTAAGTTGGTTGATAGACCAATAACAAAAGAGGGATCCAAACCTCTGCTAATAACACATCAGCGCTCTGGAGCAGTTTATCAAGGATCTCTGTACTTTGCTCTGTTCATCTTTGCCTCGATCCTGACTAGTCTCCCGGTCACTGCCGCTGAAAAACATCCCCACAGCGTGATGCTGCTACCACCATGCTTCACCATAGGGATGGTGCCAGGTTTCCTCCAGACGTGACGCTTGGCATTCTGGCCAAAGACTTCAATCTTGGTTTCATTAGACCAGAGAATCTTGTTTCTCATGGTCTGATAGTACTTTAGGTGCCTTTTGGCAAACTCCAAGCGGGCTGTCATGTGCCTTTTACTGAAGAGTGGCTTCTGTCTGGCCACTACCATAAAAAGGCCTGATTGGTGTAGTGCTGCAGAGATGGTTGTCCTTCTGGAAGGTTCTCCAATTTCCACAGAGGAACTCTGGAGCTCTGTCAGAGTGACCACCGGGTTCTTGGTCACCTCCATGATCAAGGTCCTTCTCCCCCAATTGCTCAGTTTGGCCGGGCGGCCAGCTCTAGGAGGAGTCTTTATTGTTCCAAACTTCTACCATTTAAGAATGATGGAGGACACTGTTCTTGGGGACCATCAATGCTGAATAGATGTTTTGGTACCCTTCCCCAGATCTGTTGACACAATCCTGTCTCGGAGCTCTACGGACAATTCCGTCGACCTCATGGCTTGGTTTTTGCTTTGACATGCACTGTCAACTGTGGGAACATATAGGAAAGGTGTGCGCTTTTCAAAATCATGTCCAATCATTGAATTTACCACACGTGGACTCCAAACAAGTTGTAGAAACATCAAGGATGATCACTGGAAACAGGATGCACCTGAGGTCAATTTTGAGTCTCTTGAGTATTCACTTATGCAAATAAAGTATTTCTATTTTTCAAATGTGCAAAAATTTATAAAAACCTGTTTTTGCTTCGTCATTATGGGGTATTGTGTGTAGATTGAGGAACATTAATTAAATGCACTGTAATTGTTGCAAAGAAATTCTTTGATATAGATATAAATACAAATACAGCTGCATTGGGCCCTTAAACGGTCCAAAACATGTAAATGTTATGTAAATGTTATGTCTACTGAATTAAACTCCAGAAGTAGGGAAACCGGTAAATAACGTGTGGATTCATAGGGGACCAAATGAATGATTGACATGGCTCTATTAAAGTGGCTAAGGATGTTACATTGGGATTTGTATGAAAACATCTTGTTTATGTGAGTCAAGGTTAGTGTCCTCTCTCTGGCTTAATCCCTTTTAATGGCCATCACGGGAGCTTCAATGGTGTGAGTTTAGCACCACTGACATTCCAAAGGGCATTAAAAAAACGACCTCTACCCTCCCCTCTGCAGGGAGGGGGGGGGGGGGGGCTTAGGACTGGAACAACATTGTCCACACACCCTTGTTGCAGGAAACATCCTATAACATGCTGCAGTTGTGGGCCACACCCCTCAGGTTATCCCGAGTTAAATTGAAAATGTTTACCAAAGTTGGTCGCCAACTCCTCTATCCTGCTTTGTGACACACCCTTCAGGTGTTGATGCCCATGAAGCGAATATGCCACAAAAGGTGGCTAACCTTTGAGCCAGGTAAACTGTCGCACTCAGATAGTCCTTGAAATCTCGTAGCTCCCAGTTGGTGAAGATGACATGAATGCATTTTAGTGCTTCTGAAGTTGGAACAACTTCAACCAATGAGATTTTAGGTATATGGCTAAGCAAGCTAATGTTGCGGCTGTTAACTTGGTTATGGTGACAATGTGTCAATAATGCATATGTTTTATATAAATCTGTTGGTGAAACCCAGTTTTTCACTTTAGTGAGATTTTGCCAACCATTATTATTAGAAGATTCTGCATCAGGATTTGTTGTGTAGCTGCTTCATATTCCGCATTCACACCAGTTGCTTGGCCTTTTAAATTAAATAGTGTCAGAGAGGAAGACGTGAAGCAAGAGCTGACTCCTGTCCAAAATCTGAAAGTGGGGAGTGTTGAATTTGGTCAACATAAAATGTAATTGCTAAATGAGATGAGGCCTATTTGATCTAATAGAAGTTAAGAAATGCTTTAAAAATCAGTTGTTACAAATGTACTGGTATACAGTGCATTCGGAAAGTATTCAGACTAGAGGTCGACCGATTAAATCGGAATGGACGATTAATTAGGGCCGATTTCAAGTTTTCATAACAATCGGAAATCGGTATTTTTGTACACCGATTTGGGCACCGTTTTAAAATTATTTTTTACACCTTTATTTAACTAGGCAAGTCAGTTAAGAACACATTCTTATTTTCAATGATGGCCTAAGAACGGTGGGTGAACTGCCTTGTTCAGGGGCAGAACGACAGATTTTTACCTTGTCAGCTCGGGGATTCAATCTTGCAACCTTACAGTTAACTAGTCCAACGCTCTAACCACCTGCTTTACATTGTACTCCACGAGGAGCCTGCCTGTTACGCGAATGCAGTAAGAAGCCAAGGTAAGTTGCTAGCTAGCATTAAACTTCTCATAAAAAAACTACACATGGTTGATGATATTACTAGTTTATCTAGAGTGTCCTGCGTAGTATATAATCGATGCGGTGCTCATTCGCGAAACAGGACCGTCGGTGCTACAACGTGTACCTAACCATAAAAATCAATGCCTTTCTTAAAATCAATACACAGAAGTATATTTTTAAACCTGCATATTTAGCTAAAAGAAACAGGTTAGCAGGCAATATTAACCAGGTGAAATTGTGTCACTTCTCTTGCGTTCATTGCACGCAGAGTCAGGGTATATTCAACAGTTTGGGCCGCCTGGCTCGTTGAACTAATTTGCAGAATTTTACGTAATTATGACATAACATTGAAGGTTGTGCAATGTAACAGGAATATTTAGACTTAAGGATGCCACCCGTTAGATAAAATAAGGAACGGTTCCGTATTTCACTGAAAGAATAAACGTTTTGTTTTCGAGATGATAGTTTTCGGATTCGACAGGCTCGTAAGCATTCATTCAAACAGCACTTTCGTGCGTTTTGCCAGCAGCTCGTCGCGGTGCTTCAAGCATTGCATATCAACTCCCGAGATTAGGACGGTGTAACCGATGTGAAATGGCTAGCTAGTTGGCGGGGTGCGCGCTAATAGCTTTTCAAACGTCACTCGCTATGAGACTTGGAGTAGCTGTTCCCCTTGCTCTGCATGGGTAACGATGCTTCGAGGGTGGCTGTTGTCGATGTGTTCTTGGTTCGAGCCCAGGTAGGAGCGGAGAGGGACCGAAGCTATACTGTTACACTGGCAATACTAAAGTGCCTATAAGAAAATCCAATAGTCAAAGGTATATGAAATAGAAATCGTAGAGAGAAATAGTCCTATAATATGGATATCAGAAATAGAGGAAGGCTAGTACTAAAAACAAAAAATAACTACTGTAAAATAGATTGTGTTCGTAAAACGTACATACAGTTGAAGTCGGAAGTTTACATACACCTTAGCCAAATACATTTGAACTCAGTTTCACAATTCCTGACATTTAATCCTAGTAAAAATTCCCTGTCTTAGATCAGTTAGGATCACCACTTTATTGTAAGAATGTATTTTTTCCCCCCAGCTTTTATTTATTTCAACACATTCCCAGTGGGTCAGAAGTTTACATGCACTCAATTAGAATTTGGCAGCATTGCCTTTAAATTGTTTAACTTGGGTCAAACGTTTTGGGTAGCTTTCCAAAAGCTTCCCACAATAAGTTAGGTGAATTTTGGCCTATTCCTCCTGACAGAGCTGGTGTATCTGAGTCAGGTTTGTAGGCCTCCTTGCTGCCGCACACCTTTTCAGTTCTGCCCACACATTTTCTATAGGATTGATGTCAGGGCTTTGCGATGGCCACTCCAATACCTTGACTTTGTTGTCCTTAAGCCATTTTGCCACAAATTTAGAAGTATGCTTGGGATCATTGTCCATTTGGAAGAAGCATTTGCGACCAAGATTTAACTTCCCAACTGTTGTCTTGAGATGTTTCTTCAATATATCCAAATCATTTTCCTGCCTCATGATACCATCTATTTTGTGAATTGCACCAGTCCCTCCTGCAGCAAAGCACCCCCACAACATGATGCTGCCACTCCCGTGCTTCACGGTTGGGATGTTGTTCTTCGGCTTGCAAGCCTCCCCCCATTTTCCTCCAAACATAATGATGGTCATTATGGCCAAACAGTTCTATTTTTGTATCAGAGGACATTTCTCAAAAAAGTACGATCTTTGTAACCATGTGTAGTTGCAAACCAGTCTGTTTTTTTTAATGGCGGTTTTGGAGCAGTGGCTTCTTCCTTGCTGAGCTGCCTTTCAGGTTATGTCGATATAGGACTCGTTTTACTTTGGATATAGATACTGTTGTACCTGTTTCCTCCAGCATCTTCACAAGGTCCTTGTGCTGTTTTGGGATTGATTTGCACTTTTCGCAACAAAGTACGTTCATCTCTAGGAGACAGAACGGGTCTCCTTCCTGAGCGGTATGACAGCTGCGCGGTCCCGTGGTGTTTATACTTGCGTACTTTCGTTTGTACAGATGAACGTGGTACCTTCAGGCGTTTGGAAATTGCTCCCAAGGATGAACCAGACTTGTGGAGGTCTACAAATCTTTCACTGAGGTCTTGGCTTATTTCTTTTGATTTTCCCATGATGTCAAGCACAGATACACCTCCAATTGACTCAAATGATGTCAATTAGCCAAACAGAAGCTTCTAAAGCCATGACAATTTTCAACAATTTTCCAAGCTGTTCCTTTTCTCAATACAGGGGGTGCTGTTTCCACTTTGGAAAATATCGTCTCCAAATTAAACTGCCTCATACTCAATTCTTGCTCGTACAATATGCATATTATTATTACTATTGGATAGAAAACAATCTCTAGTTTCTAAAACCGTTTGAATTATGTCTGTGGGTGAACCAGAACTCTTTCTACAGCAAAAATCATGACAGGACATGCGAAGGTCTGAAAACTAGGCTCTGATCTCGGATCAGTTTAAAACTCTGTGTGTGCCCTATGGATCGAAATGAACCCGCCTTCCCCTGGATGTCAGTAACCAATGAGAAGTGGAATGGTGTTTCTACGTATTTGTCAGAGCTTATAAAAGAGCAAGGAACGAGGTGCGCTCCCTTTTCGACTTCCGCCATTACGCAACGCAAGACCCCAGGATAGCATTTTGAAACGCTCAGTTATCGGCCTTAGATATGGATTTGGACATGTGTGTGCCAGGTAGCTACTGTTAGCTGCTAGTTCCGAAGTTGAAGTGGACGTTTTACAACAAAGCAACGATTCTTTTGGACAAAAGGACACCTTGCCCAAGATTCTGATGGAAGCTCGTCCAAAAGTAAGAACTATTTATGATTTTATTCCGTATTTATGTGGAAAAATGTAAACACATTTTTCGGCCAATATTGCGGCACTAGTCTGGCTGTAACGCACACTGTATGCCTAGTAAGGTTAATTTTAAAAATCTAAATCAGCGGTTGCATTAATAACCAATGCATCTTTCATTAGCTGTCCAACCTGTATTTTTTTAGTCAATCTAATCGATAAATAATCGTAAACTTAGGTGCCCTTCCAAGATGGCGCCGGCCAGAATGCATGCCATGTTTTGACTGATTACATAGCATAACCACAATTTGTGATGCTAAATATGCACATTTTCGAACAAACTCTATATGCATTGTGGAATATGATGTTACAGGACTGTCATCTGAAGAATTCTGAGAAGGTTAGTGAAAAAATTAATATATTTTGGTGGTGATAACGTTATCGCGCTTTTTGCCTCGAATCAATGCTGGGGTGATGTTAGCTCATGTGGTATGCTAATATAACGATATATTGTGTTTTCGCTGTTTAACACTTCGAAAATCTGAAATATTGTCTGGATTCACAAGATCTGTGTCTTTCAATTGCTGTACGCTGTGTATTTTTCAGAAATGTTTTAAGATGAGTAATTAGGTAATACACGTTGCTCTCTGTAGTTATTCTAGTCGCTTTGGGTGAGTTTTGTGATAGTGACTGCAATGGTAAACTGTGATTTATACCTGAAAAATGCAGTTTTCTAAAAAAACATATGCTATACCATAAATATGTTATCAGACTGTCATCTTATGAAGTTGTTTCTTGGTTAGTGGCTATATATATCTTTATTTAGTCGAATTAGTGATAGCTACTGATGGAGTAAAAAAATGGTGGACAAAAAAAAGTTGTGTCTTTTGCTATGGTGGTTAGCTAATAGAAATACATATTTTGTCTTCCCTGTAAAACATTTTAAAAATCAGAAATGATGGCGCATTTGTGCACATTTGTGGCCTGCTGGAGGTCATTTTGCAGGGCTCTGGTAGTGCTCCTCCTTGCACAAAGGCGGAGGTAGCGGTCCTGCTGCTGGGTTGTTGCCCTCCTACGGCCTCCTCCACGTCTCCTGATGTACTGGCCTGTCTCCTGGTAGCGCCTCCATGCTCTGGACACTACGCTGACAGACACAGCAAACCTTCTTGCCACAGTTCGCATTGATGTGCCATCCTGGATGAGCTGCACTACCTGAGCCACTTGTGTGGGTTGTAGACTCCGTCTCATGCTACCACTAGAGTGAGAGCACCGCCAGCATTCAAAAGTGACCAAAACATCAGCCAGGAAGCATAGGAACTGAGAAGTGGTCTGTGGTCACCACCTGCAGAATCACTCCTTTTTTGGGGGTGTCTTGCTAATTGCCTATAATTTCCACCTTTTGTCTATTCCATTTGCACAACAGCATGTGACATTTATTGTCAATCAGTGTTGCTTCCTAAGTGGACAGTTTGATTTCACAGAAGTGTGATTGACTTGGAGTTACGTTGTGTTGTATAAGTGTTCCCTTTATTTTTTTGAGCAGTGTATATCTTTATTTAGTCGAAATTGTGATAGCTGCCCATGCAGGAAAAAAATGGTGGAGAAAAAAAAGTTGTCTTTTGCTATCGTGGTTAGCTAATAGATTTACATATTGTGTCTTCCCTGTAAAACATTTTAAAAATCAGAAATGATGGCTGGATTCACAAGATCTGTATCTTTCATCTGGTGTCTTGGACTTGTGATTTAATGATATTTAGATGCTAGTATTTACTTGCGACGCTATGCTAGGCTATGCTAGTCAGCTTTTTTACTGTGGGGGGTGCTCCCGGATCCGGGATGAGTACCAAGTAAAAGTTAAATGACTTAAATGTAATGTAAATGTTAAAAGGCACAGTCAACTTAGTGTATGTAAACTTCTGACCCACTAGAATTGTGATACAGTGAATTATAAGTGAAATAATCTCTGTAAACAATTGTTGTAAAAATTACTTGTGTCATGCACAAAGTAATGTCCTAACTGACTTGCCAGAACTATAGTTTGTTAACAAGAAATTTGTGGAGTGGTTGAAAAACGAGTTTGAATGACTCCAACCTAAGTGTATGTAAACTTCCGACTTCGACTGTAGTATGTATCAGCTGGAAGTAGAAGCCTAGGTGTTATTGTTTATTAGTTTCCTCCAATTAGGGGAGGGGTGGAATGATTTTTGGGAAATAAAGGAAAATATATTTTAAAAAGAGAACTACACTACCATTCAAAAGTTTGGGGTCACTTAGAAATTCTTGTTTTTGAAAAAAAAGCAATTTTTTTATCCATTAAAGTATCAAATTGATCAGAAATAGTGTAGACATTGTTAATGTTGTAAATTACTATTGTAGCTAGAAATGGCAGATTTTTTATGGAATATCTACATAGGCATACGGAGGCCCATTATCAGCAACCATCACTCCTGTGTTAGCTAATCCAAGTTTATCATTTTAAAAGGCTAAGTGATCATTAGAAAACCCTTTTTACAATTATGTTAGCACAGCTGAAAACTGTTGTGCTAATTAAAGAAGCAATAAAACTGGCCTTCTTCAGACTAGTTGAGTATCTGGAGCATCAGCATTTGTGAATTCAATTACAGGCTCAAAATGGCCAGAAACAAAGTCCTTTCTTCTGAAACTAGTCAGTCTATTCTTGTTCAGAGAAATGAAGGCTATTCCATGCGAGAAATTGCCAAGAAACTGAAGAGCTCGTACAACGCTGTGTGCTACTCCCTTCACAGAACAGTGCAAACGGGCTCTAACCAGAATAGAAAGAGTGGGAGGCCCCGGTGAACAACTGAGCAAGAGGACAAGTACATTAGTGTCTAGTTTGAGAAATAGACGCCTCACAAGTCCTCAACTGGCAGCTTCATTAAATAGTACCCGCAAAACACCAGTCTCAACGTCAACAGCAAAGAGGCAACTCCGGGATGCTGGTCTTCTCGGCAGAGTTCCTCTGTCCAGTGTCTGTTCTTTTGCCCATCTTAATATTTTCTTCTTATTGGCCAGTCTGAGATGTGTTTTTTTCTTTGCAACTCTGCCTAGAAGGCGAGCATCCCGGAGTTGCCTCTTCACTGTTGACGTTGAGGCTGGTGTTTTGTGGGTACTATTTAATGAAGCTGCCAGTTGAGGACTTGAGCCGTAACTGCACAAATTGTCTTTAAGCAATTTTGGTCTTTAATGCCGGGTCGACAGAAGAGTTCCTTACTTTCCCCCCCCCTGTTTTTAGAGGGAGAGAAACCAAAAGCCCACCGTGCCTATTTTTCAAAAATCGTCAGTCCACAAAGTGAAATTCCCCCAGTGTATTTTCCCAAGTCCTCTCAACTCCAGGACCACAGACAGTTTGTTGTTGCCTGATCCAAGACTCTAGTGTCAGAGAGAGATTCTCAGACTGAATACGCCTCCATTAATTGCCACAGTTTAGACTACCGATAGATCAGCCTTCTAACTCCCCCTTGCGATAGTGTGGTGCAATGACAGAATGCCACCATCTACCACTGACGTTCACGGCATAAGCTCCTAACTTTTAAAGAAAGAACCACTGTAGTTCTACAGAATTATACCTAGAAGAGGCTTATATGGAGGAACTTTGAATTTCCTTTAAGCTAGCAAGCTAACTCACAAGCTTGTGTGTGCTGAGCAGCACCAAATTTAAAAACGTCTTATTTTTTGTAGTTAATAAATCCAATGTGAAACGTGATAACTATGCCTATAGTATCCTTAACTAGCATTGAAAAAGTTTATCTATTCTTCTCTAGCTAATTAAAAATATCTCCTTATCTTCTGAATCATGCTTGTACGTCAGTACTGTAGCCGTGCTCCAAAGGGGGGAGGGACAGTTAGCCTAAACACACAAAGATGTTCAGCTTGCAGGCAGACACTGGAATATGTTTGAGTGACAAAGTGAGGGCTTTGAATACGCTCTTTGTGTTTAAGTGTGGGACGATTAAAAATGTCCCATTAGCGCTACATGAAATGGTCACTTTTGTAGACACACTTCAAATATTGCCACCCCTCCCACATCAGCTTAAGCGAGAGGGTATTAGACAGGTAAATAGCCGAACCTGGCGTAGGCTATTTACATGGCGAACTTGCAAACTAAAGTGCGTTTGGCACTTGCCTAAGGAGGCCTTAGCTCAAGCCGAAAATAGAGCCTACTATGTAAATGGCACATACGAAATGTACAGGCATACTAATTTGACATACGAAATGTACAATGCATATTAATTTGACATATTAGATAGTATGATGAGTTTTGGGATGCAGCCTGAGTCCATACATTAGATTTGTTGTAATTTGTACGTCAGCTGATTAATTTGTGAATAAACAATTATTTTAATGACATTTGTGCCCACCTTAGTATTTCAATTAGTGTAGGTTTAGTGCCAAGTAACTGACCCTTATCGCACATGACAATTACTTCAACAACTTTGTTCACATCCTGATTGTCAACTTCATACTCTTGCAACATGTCTATTGTTTTGAAATGTATCCTCTTGCCACAGAGGCAGTTGCTACCGTTGAGTAATATCTTTTTTGCACATCAGGCAAAACTCCCTATAATCCTGAGGCAACTGTAAATCAGACAGTTCACCACTGGCGGGTCCTTCACACTCACATAACTCATACCCAAACCCCCCCCTCTAATTACCCCTATCAGGAACAGCCGGGTGGAAATATGGGGAAGGAGGGAAAAGAGACGAGAACTGGTCTTCACTCCAATTGTGATTCTCCTTCGAGCCGTGCCCAGAAAGAAAGAAAGACTGTCCTAATTGGCAGTGTGAGAAAAAAAAGGAGAACTTACAGGACATTTTCTGAGCACACAAGTAGAAGTTTACGGGGGGTAAACGAGAGGTAGTCTCTCTCCAAGGGCATCCCTACTGGTGTCTCTCGCTGCACCATGGGAGAGACTCCAGTCCTTCACCAATGAGGAGTCATCCGTGCCCTCTTTTCTTTTTCAGTGCCCTCTTAATGATCTTCACCATTTTTATAGTGGTCTTCAGCCCCACAGCACAAATGTTGCATCGGGACTCTGGAGTTTGTGTGTTAATGAAAGATTTACAGTACCTTCAGAAAGTATTTAAACCCCTTGACTTGTTACACATTTTGTTGTGTTACAGCCTGATTTTAAATACCCCATAATGTCAAAGTGAAATTATGTTTTTCAAAATGTTTACAAATTAATAAAAAGCTGAAATGTCTTGAGTCAATAAGCATTCAACCCCTTTGTTACAGCAAGCCTAAATAAGTTCAGGTGTAAAATGTCCTTAACAAGTCACATAATACATTTCATGGGCTCATTCTGTGGGCAATAATTTTTGAATGACTATACCCCATCTCTGTACCCCACGCATATAATTATCTGTAAGGTCCCTCAGAGCAGTGAACACAGATTCAACCACAAAGACCAGGGAGGTTTCCCATGTCTTGCAAAGAAGGGCACCAATTGGTAGACGGGTAAAAATAAAAAAGCAGACATTGAAGAACCCTTTCAAATGAGAGGTTCGACAGGAAGTATTCCCTGTTTGGCAGTTTTGCTAAATGTTGTTGTTCAAGGCCTTTTCCATTTAGATGTATTGTCATGGGTAAGAACACTTTAGTAGTAGTACTTGGCAGCTAAAAGCTAAATTGCAGTGCTGAGAGTGCCATTGCATCAAACGCATGTCAAAACAGAAAAACACTTAGGCCTATCCAGCCCCAAGTAGTATCTATTCACCACACCAATAAAAGGGCAAAAACATAAGATCAACCTTTGTGCAGCCCTTATGTTTTGGCAAAGTTCTGCAGAGCCTTGGGAAATGCTGATGGCAAATAACTGTTATGCCAAAGTCTATTGCACACGCCATATCATGAGACTGTCAAAGCTATTGGCATGTTTCTGAGTATGTGTTCTCACTCGACACAGAAGAGCCTTCAAGCTCACTATGTGCTACCTAAGAAGCAGGGTTGTATTTGCTGGAAAAAAAATACTGTCGTTTGCAGTGCTCATTTTGTTTGCGTGCAACAGAAGCTAAGTGTGTACAGCAGGGTGTGACTGACACATCTATTGTGCAAATAGGCCCTAATACTGCCACCCATGTGTGAGTTGCACCATTCGAAACATAGATTCAAAGACTTACGTCCACAGAACAATCCAATAACATTATGTAGGCTTTTGGACACGAGTACCGCAATTGTCACATTGACATAAAAGTCACAATGGGCACCTTGTTAGTGGATGAAGTAAGATCCTTATGAGGGCTACATAAATGCATTACTGTCACCGAGTGAAATCACAGGGCCTTACCGGAGTTGGCTGGCTCCAGGGCGGCCTGCCCCACGTCCACCTGGTGATAGTGGCGGATGCAGACGCGGCTGTCAATCTGGTAGAGCAGGGCCGGGCACAGGTAGGTGAACTGGCTGGGCGAGATGCGGGAGTCTGGACTCAGGCCATAGTAGTTGAGGAGCTGGGTCAGATTCAGACACTGGAGATTGAGGAAGGAGGGAGGAAGAGATGGTGGATAGGGGAGAAAAGGTTCATCAAACAGTACCATGTCATTACATTACACATCCTTTACTACTCAGTTTATGCAAATCCATTTAATATATATATATTAACATTTGGTGTATTCATCATACATCAAATAAATAAGCCCCACCTCCTCATGCTGGTGAACCACGTCCTCTTGATGCCTGGGCAGGGCTGGCACCGGTAACGTGGGGCTCAAGTGGGGCTCACCTGCCGCCCTCTTCCCCCTAGGCGCAGAACTAAGACTGTGACCATGCACGTGGTCATGTTCCTGACTGTGGTTATGGTGGTCTTGGTTTCGGGTCCACTGGCCTTTGGGTTTCCTTGGCCTCTTGGGCTTGGATTCTGGAGGTAGGGTAAGTGGGGCAGAGGGCTTGGCAATGGAGACCTCTGAAGCCTCGGCCCCTGGTTGCTGCTCCTGGCGGGCCTGTGCCGGGTCTGTGGATGGCTGCTCTTGATGTGCTTGAGGACTGTCTGTGTTGTTTTGTGAGTGATGGGGGTGTGTGTGGGGTTTGAGGTCATGATCATGATAGTGTTCATGATGATGAGGCTGAGTCTTGTTGCTGTGGTCTTCATGGTTGAGCTGTTGGCTCTCTTTGTGTTTGTGCTTTTTGTCTTGTTCGTGGTCATGATTTTGTTTATGATCATGAATGTGGTCACTGTCTTTTACTGGGCCGTGGTCATGTTTGTGGTCGTGATCCTCCAATGGACCATCTACAGTGGGACCGTCACCGGTCGCCAGCTGGTTGCAGGGGGAGTGAGTTGGCCCTGGATCTGTATGTGGGTGGTAGTGTGCGTGGGGCCTCTCCCGTGTATGCTGGTGTCTATGCCCATGGCCATGCCCTGGCTCTTCGTGGGTGGGCGAGTGTGAGTGGAGCCCCTCCTGGACCTCCAGCAGGTCCAGGTGGGCAACGTGATCGTGGCCCAGCTCCTCATGCTCCAAGCCCACCACCTTCACCTCCCCCAGACCCAGGCTGAGCAGCAGGCTCTGGAAGCCACGGAAGTCCAGCTGGCCGCGCTGGCCGTAACGCCGGAACAGTTGGTGGATGTAGAAGCGCTGCTCCAGCTCTAGCACCTCGCCGGGACTCCCCTTGTTCTGCGCATCTATTTCCCCGCCAGACCCTCCTCCGCCCACGTAAGGAGCCTGGGAGATCTGCAGGTCACTGTGGGCGTGTTCGTGACCATCATGTTCGCCAGCGCCGCCATGGTCGCCTTGGTGATGGCCGTGGTGATGGTGCTGGCTGTCGCCGTGGCAGTGGCTGCACTGGTGGAACAGGAAGGTGAGCACACATAGGAAGCAGAACTTGGTGTGAGCGTGGACCCGCATCGTCTCCCCGCTATGACACCCCTAAAATAGGTAAAGAGAACACACACACACACACACCTGTAAGAAACTTTGTTATAAGCCTAGAAATTGATGAAGTAGCTACCCAACTGATCCCATAACCATTCTGATTTAAAATAAAGACTGGACAAATGGGCTTTCATCTAATTGCAGCCTGAGCACAATAAGCTCCCCAAAGAGCTAGCCGGAGAAAGTGTGAGAAATTTTGTTTTTTTCCTTCATGTTTTTCAGCCAGAGGCAGACATAGCATTCCAGTCAAATGATCTTCATAAGATCTCCAGAGAGGCCTGGGGGTGAGGGGGATGCTAGGGAGTTGAATAGGAATAACTAACTGCAAAGACCAGAGTTAGAAAGAGGGTAAGGCAATGGGGATTGTTAGCAAGGGAACCCTTGTTTTGATGCTAGAGACAGACAGTGCTGGGGACAGACCCCAGACGTCATAGACAATAACTGAAGAAGCCAAACTACAGAGAGCATTGAAACCCGTAGACCAGCAACTGTATTGAAGACACAGATTTAAAGTACACAACACTACCAAATTACTTATTTTTAGTACATTTTCAAAACATTGGTAGTGGGCTGTGTCCTATGTCATTTCTACAGAATTCGTACCAGTCAAAAGTTTGGGCACCTACTTATTCAAGGGTTTCTTTATTTTTACTATGTTCTACACTGTAGAATAAGTGAAGACATCAAAACTATGAAATAACACATATGGAATCATGCAAAACCAACAAAAAAAAGTTTGAAGAACTTAAAATATATATTTAGATTTGTTTAAAAGTAGCCACCCTTTACCTTGATGACAGCTTTATACACTCTTGGGATTTTATCATCCTGCTTCACCTTGAATGCTTTTCCAACAGTCTTGAAGGAGTTCCCACATATAATAACCACTTGTTGGCTGCTTTTCCTTCACTCTGCGGTCCAACTCATCCCAAACCATCTCAATTGGGTTGACATCAGGTGATTGTGGAGGCCAGGTCATCTGATGCAGCACTCCATCACTCTCCTTTTTGGTAGAATAGCCCTTACATAGTCTGGAGGTGTGTTGGGTCAATGTCCTGTTGAAAACCAAATTATAGTCCCACTAAGCACAAACCAGATGGGATGGCGTATCGATGCAGAATTCTGTGGTAGCCATGCTAGTTAAGTATGCCCTGAATTCAAAAATAAATCAGTGTCACCAGCAAAGCACCACCAGAACATCACACTTCCTCCTACATGTTTCATGGTGGGAACTACACATGCAGAGATCATCCGTTCACCTACTCTGCATCACAAAGACACGGCGGACGGAACCAAAAATCTAAAATTAGGATTCATCAGCCCAAAGGACAGATTTCTACTGGTCTAATGTCCATTGATCTTGTTTCTTGACGTCCTTTAGTAGTGGTTTCTTTGCAGAAATTCGACCATGAAGGCTTGATTCATGCAGTCTGCACTGAACAGTTGATGTGGAGATGTCTGTTACTTGAACTCTGAAGTATTTATTTGGGCTGCAATTTGAGGCTGGTAACTAATGAACTTATCCTCTGCAGCAGAGGTAACTCTGGGTCTGCCTATCCAATGGCGGTCCTCATGAGAGCCAGTTTCATCATAGCGCTTGTTGGTTTTTGCCCATGCACTTGAAGAAACTTTCAAAGCTCTTGAAATTTTCCGGAATGACTGACCTTCATGTCTTGAAGTAATGGACTGTTGTTTCTCTTTGCTTATTTGAGTCGTTCTTGCCACAATACAGACTTGGTCTCTCTTTTACCAAATAGGGTTATCTTATGTATACCACCACCATCTTGTCACAACACAACTGATTGGCCCCAATGCACTAAGGAAAGAAATTCCACAAATTAACTTAAGGCACACCTGTTAATTGAAATGCATTCCAGGTGACAACCTCATGAAGCTGGTTGAGAGAATGCCAAGAGTGTGCAAAGCTGTCAAGGCAAAGGGTGGCTACTTTGAAGAATCTCAAACATAAAATATATATCTTGACTTTTTTGGTTACTGCATCATTCCACATGTTATTTCATAGTTTTGATGTCTTCATTATTATTCTACAATGAAGAAAATAGTAAGAATAAAGAAAAACCCTGGAATGAATAGGTGTCCAAACCTTTGACTGGTATTATATACACAAAAGTATGTGGACACCACTTTAGATTAATGGATTTGGCCGTTTCAGCCAAACCCATTGCTGACAGCTGTATAAACTCAAGCACACAGCCATGCAATTTCCAAACATTGGAAATAGAATGCCCTTACTGAAGAGCGCAGTGCATTTCAACCTGGCACCTTCATAGGATGCCACCTTTCCAATAGGTCATTCTAGAGCTGCCCCAGTCAACTGTAAGGGCCGTTATTGTGAAGTGGAAACACCTAGGATCAACAACAGATTCGCCGCAAAGTGGTAGGCGACACAAGCTCAGAGAACGGGACCGCCGAGTGCTGAAGTGAGTAGCCTCTGGAGGCAACGTCAGCACAAGAACTGTTCGTTGGGAGCCTAAGATCACCATGGTGTAGTGGTGTAAAGCTTGCCGCCATTGGATTCTGGAGCAGTGGAAACTTGTTCTCTGCAGTGATAAATCACGCTTCACCATCGGACAGTCCGTCGGATGAATCTGGGCTTGTCGGATGCCAGGAGAACGCTACCTGCCCAAATAAATAGTGCCAATGTAAAATTTGGTGGAGGAGGAATAATGGTCTGGGGCTGTATTTCATGGTTTGGGCTAGGCCCCTTAGTTCCTGTGAAGGGAAATCTTAACGCTACAGCATACAATGACATTCTAGACGATTCTTTGCTTCCAACTTTGTGGCAACAGTTTGGGGAAGGCCCTTTCCTGTTTCAACATAACAATGCTCCCATGCACAAAGCAAGGTCCATACAGAAAGGGTTTGTCGAGATCAGTGTGGAAGAACTTGACTGGCCTGCACAAAGCCCTGACCTCAACTCCATCTAACAGCTTTGGGATGAATTGGAACGCCAACAGCGAGCCAGGCCTAATCGCCCAACATCAGTGGCCGACCTCACTAATGCTCGTGGCTAAATGGAACCAAGTCCCCGCAGCAATGTGCCAACATCTAGTGGAAAACCTTCCCAGAAGAGCAGTCTTATATAGCAGCAAAGGGGGACCAACTCCATATTAATGCCCATGATCTTTGAATGAGAAGTTCAACAAAAAAGTAGCTATACAATCTTTAGCAGTCTTGAGTCCTAGAGGGAATGGAACGAATCCAACAATTGTCCAACAAAGCACCACGAAATTAAAATTAAAATCAGTCAATGGTATAATTATTTGAAAGGTGATCTAAGCAAACTATGTACACTGCTCTGCATCCTTGACTCAATATTATTTTATTTATTTAAAGTGGCAATGTGTAACTTTTTGGGAGACCAGAGCAAAGGATCCTAGAAAGGTAAGTAGAAGATCTGTCACACACTGAAAGCAAGTCTAAGAAGCTGTAGATTTGTTCTATGTGCGCCATTTCTAAGCTTCCCGTTGAAGTTGAGTCTCTTTTGGTTTTGTACACCAGCTTCAAACAGCTGAAAACACGATACTTTTGTTTCTGGAAAATATATTTCACAGTGGTTTAGATGGTACAATGATTCTCTAAACTAAACAATGATTCTCTAAACTAAACTAACTAACTACTATATTTTGTCACATGAACTGAAATATTAGAATATTAGCAACCAGGAAATGGCAGAGCGATGTGTAGTGCAACTTCAACCTTTATTTTAAGCCCACATGCAGTCTTTATAATTGTATGTTTAAATCACTGTCTAATAAAATCAGTGTGTGTTTATTTCATGAAAATAACTCCAAATAGGTTTTTGATCATTTATTTCCCTGAGCCTTTTGTCATTGAAATGCTCAGTCTAAATCTGTTTGACACGATCATATACACAGCCATGATTGGCATACAGGATCCTCTAGACCAGGGATGGGCAATTGGCGGCCTTTTACAGGCCAGCGGATCAATTTCCACTCCCTCTGAGAATTAAGACTGCTAAGGAATTTTTGGGGGGGACATTGACACATCCTGACTTTAGGACAATCCCAATATGAATGAAATCGGATGAGAGTTTGAGTTGAGGTTTGTATGCCTTTAAAGCTACAGTCTGGGATATGTTTAATGGAAGCCCCGCCACTTGTTTTGGTATACAGCTAAGGGATGGGGCTGGGGTAGATGTCATGATCTGTCAGTCCTTGCATCCACAAGATAGTTTAAAACATATTTTGTTTACCTTCCTGTCGTTTGTAAACCCTGGAGTAATACAACCTTATATTTTGAGTTATGGTAGAATAAGACAGTTTTGCTAATCTCATGAGGCATCTATAAAATTATATTCTTCAAGAATCAATTACCATTGAACATATTGCCAGATCCCAGATTTCACCTGTAAGGACAGAGACTGACATGAAGGCTAGAGACAGACTTATCAATCCATGCTCTATAGATCTGTAGAGTCAGAGTATATTTAAAGATTGTGCAGAGACAAAAGTAGGTTTAGCTGTAAATTGGAGCCTGGAGTACTCTATACAAAGCAGGATTCTTTTTTTGCATGTGACTAATATAATTTATAATATTGACATTTACTAGCTAACAGTTATTGACTTAATCATTTAGCATTTATAATCTCCAAGAGTACGTCTTAAAAGTATAAACTGACATATGGAATTGTTTAAGGTCATACTGTGGAGAACAACATCCTGTTCATAAGAGTCTCCCCTTTCTATAGAGTGGTTAAATTAGTTAGTTGGCAATACTGCTACAGACGTTTGTGAGAAGACCAATTTTCGGGGTGTTTCCTGGTCCGACAAACAGCCCTGTAGTTCTACCACTTTTGACAGCAGATGCAGAAGGTCGACATAAGCGGATGCGGTGGATTGAGACGCAGGGATTGCAAAAGAAACTGGTATCTGTAGCTTAAACTGACAGATTTTGATTGGGATTTTTAAAATAATGTTACTTAAATTGATGGACCGGTGCATAAAGATTTCTCTCTTCTCATTTTTATATATCAGTAACTGAGATTAAACAGACCATGTTATTTATTTTTGCTATGATCTGTCCCCCCTAGGGTAGAGTACTGCATCATACAATTATTTGTAAACATTCTACACAAAGAAAGACTTTCTGGTACCCATGCGTCACTACGTCAGGCTACTTTATATCAATACTAACGTTTAGGCCAACATATGTTTGTGTTAGTATTGATGTCAGATCACCATGCGTATCTCAGTCAATTCTGATAACCTGGTACAGGTCCCAAGTATTCTGCCAATACCAGAGCTAATCAATGACTAACTTCCTTATCCCAGATTTAGGATAAGGAGGTTCAAATACTAGGATCCATTCGTTAAGTGGTACCAAAGGGCTGCTCGATAATATGCATCTAATACATGATACTTACAAATATAAAACATTTATATATGAGTGACTTCATACACATATCAACACAATTATTGCCAAATGCAGACTGTTGCACACTATATAACCATGTAACAATTAAAGTGGGAATGAACTGCTAAACATTATGTACAGTCAAATCAATGTGACACAATCAGTCAAACAATCCAAGGAAAGCAGAGTACGCTACTTACCACAGAGTGCCTTGCTTGCCGAAGCGATGCGTGAAATCAAGTTAAGGCAGAGTGTGTGACAGCGGTGCAGCTTTTCGGTTGCAAACGGCAATGTGCTTACAAGGCTACTTCGCGGCTGCTTCCGACAAGACACTGTTTATAAACATGAGTCTGGGCTGACCTATGAACCCACGTGGAGATAGGGCAAGACTAACCTATTTTAAGAACACACCTCTAACAAACACAGCAGGGTGTGTGTCTACTGAATACATTCGTTGTTGAGTGCTTTCACAAGATTTGCAATATTTGTGAACTACAATAATTTGCGTTTTATCACCAAAGTCCCATATACTACCCACCACTGCGACCTGTATGCTCTCGTTGGCTGGCCCTCGCTTCATATTCGTTGCCAAATCCACTGGCTCCAGGTAATCTATAAGTCTTTGCTAGGTATAGCTCTGCTCTCAGCTCACTGGTCACCAAAGCAGCACCCACCCATAGCACGCGCTCCAGCAGGTATATTTCACGGGTCCCTCCAAAGGCAATTCCTCTTTTGGCCACCTTTCCTTCCAGTTCTCTGCTGCCAATGACTGGAACGAAGTGCAAAAGTCATTGAAGCTGGAGACTCATATCTCCCTCACTAACTTTAAGCATCCGCTGCCAGAGCAGCTTACAGATCATTGCACCTGTACATAGCCCATCTGTAAATAGCCTACCCAACTACCTCATCTCCATATTATTATTATTTTTTGCTCCTTTGCACCCCAGTATCTCTACTTGCACATTCATCTTCTGCACATCTATCACTCCAGTGTTCAATTGCTAAATTGTAATTATTTCGCCGCTATGGCCTATTTATTGCCTTACCTCCCTAATCGTACTTCATTTGCACACACTGTACATAGACTTTTCTATTGTGTTATTGACTGTACATTTGTTTATTCCATGTGTAACTCTGTTGACTTGGCCAGGTCGTAGTTGTAAATGAGAACTTGTTCTCAACTGTCCTACCTGGTTAAATAAATACAATTTTGGAAAAAACGTATGACCTATATAAAATAAGTAATATCAGCACCTCTAATGCTCCTTAAAGGTTTATTGAGACATACATAAGACAAATCTTTCGATACCACTGGGCCCTCGAAGGAAGATTGCGCAAACAGTTTACTCTAATTGACACTCAAAATATGAAATGACTTAATATTTTAAAATCTGTCAAACTGTTGTTTCATAAAATGTGAGATGTTTTGGCCATGCAGCTTTTAATTTCAGTTTGTTCATTATATCCTTGCTTTTCGGGGGACCCCTGAAGTCAAGCAACTAAAAAGTACCTATAGTTATTCTAAATTAAACATTCTAAAAATGTTCGATGACACAAAAACATTCTTGTTTATGAGATAAACAAGAACATCTTAAACAAAAATATTTTGGGAAGGGGTATACTAGCCAACTTGCCTAAATATTCTGAAAACGTATTATTTTTATTGAAAGCTTGAAATGGGCAGGACCTAAATGACCCAACAACCAAAACACAGAAGTATTGCCTTCTTAACAAGAAAATCAATAGTTATTTCTTGTTTATCAAAGTTTGCCAGCTAACTCATTGATCCTGCTTTGTAGTATACCCCGCTGTGTGTGTGTGTGGCCTAAACACATAGGTAAAGCTTTTGGTTACAGTAGCCAAAGAATACTGTATTTGAACTTATAGCTGGGGAGAGCGGGTCATTAACTCACCATATCCAAGGGCGCCTTCTTCAATTCAACTGTGAATGAAAAGACCAATTCTCTGTTTAGTATAAAGCTCATACACCTTTGACACACACAACTCCAGAGATCCCTCAGGCTTAGTGTATTTTCAGGATTTAGTCAGGCTTGCGTGTTATGCACCACAACCAGTGTTTTTTTTTCAGACGGCCAATGAAAAAAGGTCAGCGAGTGATGTAACCGAACGCACTACAACCCAGCTCGTGAATTCACATGATGTTATTCTTTTAAGTTATACAATTTCAACCATAATTTACACAACAATTAGGTATTTTTGACTCGGCTACACCTAGTCTGTTGTGACAGACAGCGGATTAGCATCATTCAATGATTATTTTAGACAAAAAAAAAAAAGGGATTTCACAGAAGTAGCTGTTGGATTTTAACAGCAAAGGATTGTAAACACAGGTGGACTTTACGTAAGGAAAAGGGCTGAGGACTGGCTTTGGTAGATGCTTTCACAGGGGGGGGAGAACTGTCCGCTTCCATTCAGTACAGGTTTGAACACCTCAGCCCCCAAAGTCAAATTGAATAACACTAAACATAACCCATCTTTGATAGCAAGCACATTTCCTAGTTAACCAAATTAAACAAAATATATTTGGAAAGGTTAAACTTACTGTAGTAATACTGATCCACCTTGGCCCCCAATCCTGATGTGATAGGGCCTTTTCCAGTTCTTCAGAAACACCAACTGTTGAGCTGAGGAGAGAAGCGTGACCAATAGCCCATATTCTCAAAAACGTGAACAATGACAACTGAAATGCAGAGAATGGGAGAAACTCCCCAAATACAGGCGTGCCAAGCTTGTAGTATCATACCCAAGAAAAGTGGAGGTGCTTCAAAGTACTGAGTAAAGGGTCTCAAATTATGTTAATGTAAAAAAGTAGCAAAAATTAACAAAAAAAAAGTTTTGTCATTAAGCAGTATTGTCTGAAGATTGATGAAGGGACAAAAATTATTTAATCAATTTAAGAATAAGGTTGAAACATAACAAAATGTGGCAAAATTCATGGGGTCTGAATACTTTCTGTACAAATCCACAGGCCTCCACATTCAAAGAACTTGCACAGTTTATTATCTGATGGTTATGCAAACACCTAAGCCTCACAGGCTTTGACTTATACACAACCTAGGCTTATACAACATGGTCCAAGAACTAGCAGTCTAGTGAATATTTATCTGGGGGCCTGGCAGAAGCAGCGGTGCATTCCTGGCGTGCAGACAGTCGAGGCTTTTTCTCTATCGCTCATCTTTAAACACGAGGCGGTGGGAGAGGAGACGAGAGCCCTTAAGCCGCGTCACATGACTCTCACACGGCTACAGCTTCCTCCTCATCTCTGTCTCTGAGTGCGCGCGTGACGAATTTAATTTTGTCACATGCTTTGTAAAAAATTATAAAAACACCGGGTGTAGACTAACAGTGAACTGCTTACTTACAGGCCCTTCCCACCAATGCTGAAGAAAGCCAAAAGAACTAGAAAAATAACAACATGCGGAACAAATACACAAGTAACGATAACTTAGCTACAGTGGGGAGAAGAAGTATTTGATAACCTGGGAAATCGTCTGTGTTTCCTACTTACAAAGCATATAGAGGTCTGTACTTTTTATCATAGGTACACTTCAACTGTGAGAGACGGAATCTAAAAAAAGATCACATTGTATGATTTTTAAGTAATTAATTTGCATTTTATTGCATGACATAAGTATTTGATACATCAGAAAAGCAGAACTTAATATTTGGTACAGAAACCTTTGTTTGCAATTACAGAGATCATACGTTTCCTGTAGTTCTTGACCAGGTTTGCACACACTGCAGCAGGGATTTTGGCCCACTCCTCCATACAGACCTTCTCCAGATTTCGGGGCTGTCGCTGGGCAATACAGACTTTCAGCTCCCTCCAAAGATGTTCTATTGGGTTCAGGTCTGGAGACTGGCTAGGCCACTCCAGGACCTTGAGATGCTTCTTACGGAGCCACTCCTTAGTTGCCCTGGCTGTGTGTTTTGGGTCGTTGTCATGCTGGAAGACCCAGCCACGACCCATCTTCAATGCTCTTACTGAGGGAAGGAGGTTGTTGGCCAAGATCTCGCAATACATGGCCCCATCCACCCTCCCCTCAATACGGTGCAGTCGTCCTGTCCCCTTTACAGAAAAGCATCCCCAAAGAATGATGTTTCCACCTCCATGCTTCACGGTTGGGATGGTGTTCTTGGGGTTGTACTCGTCCTTCTTCTTCCTCCAAACACGGCGAGTGGAGTTTAGACCAAAAAGCTATATTTTTGTCCCATCAGACCACATGACCATCTCCCATTCCTCCTCTGGATCGTCCAGATGGTCATTGGCAAACTTCAGACGGGCCTGGACATGCGCTGGCTTGAGCAGGGGAAACTTGCGTGCGCTGCAGGATTTTAATCCATGACGGCGTAGTGTGTTACTAATGGTTTTCTTTGAGACTGTGGTCCCAGCTGTCTTCAGGTCATTGACCAGGTCCTGCCGTGTAGTTCTGGGCTGATCCCTCACGATCATTGATGCCCCACGAGGTGAGATCTTGCATGGAGCCCCAGGCCGAGGGTGATTGACCGTCATCTTCAACTTCTTCCATTTTCTAATAATTGCGCCAACAGTTGTTGCCTTCTCACCAAGCTGCTTGCCTATTGTCCTGTAGCCCATCCCAGCCTGGTGTAGGTCTACAATTTATCACGGATGTCCTTACACAGCTCTCTGGTCTTGGCCATTGTGGAGAGGTTGGAGTCTGTTTGATTGAGTGTGTGGACAGGTGTCTTTTATAGAGGTGACGAGTTCAAACAGGTGCAGTTAATACAGGTAATGAGTAGAAAACAGGAGGGCTTCTTAAAGAAAAACTAACAGTTGATCAAATACTTATGTCATGCAATAAAATGCAAATTAATTACTTAAAAATCATACAATGTGATTTTCTGGATTTTTGTTTTAGATTCCGTCTCTCACAGTTGAAGTGTACCTATGATAAAAATTACAGACCTCTACATGCTTTGTAAGTAGGAAAACCTGCAGTGTATCAAATACTTGTTCTCCCCACTGTATATACACACACACGGTACCAGTACGAGGTAGATCTGTACATATAGGTAGGGATAAATTTACTAGGCAACAGGATAGATAATAAAGAGTAGTAGCAGCAGCAGCATGTGAGGAGTCAAAAGAGTTGGGGCAAAAATTGTCAATGAAGATGGTTACCTATTTAACTAATAGCTACCGGACTAACTATTTAGCAGTCTTACGGTTTGAGGGTAGAAGTTGTTCAGGGTCCGGTTGGTTCCAGACTAGCTGCATCGGTACCGCTTGCCGTGCGTTATCAGAGATAACAGTCTATGAATTAAGTGGCTGGAGTCTGAACATTTTTAGGGCCTTCCTCTGACACCGCCTGGTAGAGGTCCTGAACTGCAGGGAGCTCGGACCCAGTGATGTAATGGGCTGTACGCACTACCCTTGCGGTCGGATCCAAGCAGTTGCCATACCAAGCTGTGATGCAGCCAGTCAATATGCTCTCAATGGTGCAGCTGAAGAACTTTGAGGACCCAAGGGCCCATGTCGACTCTTTTCAGACTCCTGAGGGGGAAAGCGCTTTGTTGTACCTTCTTCACGACTGTTGGTGTGGACCATGATAATTCCTTAGCGATGTGGACACGGAGGAACTTGCAGCGCTTGACCCCCTTCACCATGGGTGTGTGTGTGTACGAAACATGTCCAGGTCTGTTGTTGCATTTCTGCAGACAGTACTGTGGGTGGGTGAAGTCAGGACATGGGTAGTGCCGTGTCACTGAATCCTGCACCTGGTGAGCTCTCACTACTAAGAATACATCTCAGCATTCATAAGATGTAGATTCACAGTTTACATGTCACAAAATGTCCACTTTGGCAGATTACATGTCATGTCAAACTGAATTGAACACAGACCACAATAATAGAAAATAAACTCCTATAAAAAGTAGAGACTAAGAAATGTTTGGCGTTTTAACTAGGCAACTTTTCTACTGTATATCTGACTGGTTTGTGAGTCAGACTTTACAGAGCAGAAAGGGCAACTAAACTGGTATAGTACTTTGAATAGTCAAACAATTTCTTACTGTTCAAATAACTACCTTCGCCTATGTAAAAGGTTGCAGTTATCTAGAAAAGACAGAGCTCGGGCAGAGAGAGAGAACGATGGGCAGGTGTCTGATACCACATGGACTCCAGATGGTCTGTGTGGGCACAGTGAGGATATGGTACAGTGACGCCAGAAAGCATTCAGACCCCTTGAATTATTACACAGTTAAATTTACAGCATCATTCTAAAATGGTTTAAACAAAGAAAAATAACCCTCATTAATCTACATACAATACCCAATAATGACAAAGCAAAAACAGATTTAGAAATGTTTTGCAAATGTATTAAAAACCTTAATCACATACACTAGCGTTCAAATGGGGTCATATAGAAATGTCCTTGTTTTTGAAAGAAAAGCAAAAATTTCCCCCATTAAAATAGATCAAAATACAGTGTAGATAGACATTGTTAACTTATTGTCAATATGGGGGCGCTGTTTCCACTTTGGAAAAAATTGTGCCCAAATTAAACTGCCTCGTACTCTATTCTAGATCGTACAATATGCATATTATTATTACTATTGGATAGAAAACACTCAAGTTTCTAAAACTGTTTGAATTATATCTGTGAGTAAAACAGAACTCATTTTGCAGCAAACTTCCAGACAGGAAGTGAAAAATCTGAAAACGATGCTCTGTTCCAGGGCCTGCCTATTGAATTGCCTTATATTTATGGATATGCATGCACTGCATACGCCTTCCACTAGATGTCAAAAGGCAGTGGAAGGTGGAATGGGGTGTCTAGCTTGATCTGAGGTCGAACAAGAGCTCTTGGAATGACGTGTCCAGAATTTCCTTTCTCTACCTAGGCGCGGGAAACACCTCCATATTGTCTTATGATAAGCGTTCGGTATACACGGCTAATATCTCCGGCTTTGTTTTTATTTGATACATATTAGAAAAACATCATAAAGTAGGTTTTTTCAACCGAGTTTCATCAGTTTATTCAACGTTTAATGTGACTTTTGGAGTTTTCCGTTCTCTGCGTCGAGAGAAATTGGGAACGTCATCAACATTGGCTAGCCTTGTGGAGCAAATTCGACAGGAGAGAAGGACATTCTAAAACCAAACAACGATTTATTCTGGACAAAGGACTCCTTGTACAAGATTCTGATGGAAGCTCAGCAAAAGTAAGAACAATTTATGATGTTATTTCGTATTTCTAGGGGAAAATGTTTAGTCCTATTATCCGCCCTTTTGTAAGCTGTTTGTTATGGTAAAGTTATTTTTAAAAATCTAACACGGCGGTTGCATTAAGAATTAGTGTATCTTTCATTTGCTGTCCAACATGTATTTTTTAGTAAAGTTTATGATGAGTTCTTTGGTCAGATTAGGTGAGTGTCCAAAATAGCTCCGGACAATTTGGTGAATCGATGCTACATATTCACAATGTATAACCACGGTTTGCAGCTCTAAATATGCACATTTTCGAACAAAACATAAGTGTATTGTATAACCTGATGTTATAAGACTGTCATCTGATGAAGTTGGTCAAGGTTAGTGATCATTTTATATCTTTTGCTGCTAATAAATGCATTTGTGTGTTTGGCTATTGTGGTAAGCTAATATAATGCTATATTGTGTTTTCGCTTAAAAAAAATAAAAAATTTGAAATATTGGCTGGATTCACAAGATGTTTATCTTTCATTTGGTGTACACCATGTATTTTTCATCAATTTTTTATGATGAGTATTTAGGTATTTCACATTGCTCTCTGTAATTATTCTGGCTGCTTTGGTGATATTTTTGATGGTAGCTGCAATGTAAAACTATGATTTATACCTCAAATATGCACATTTTCGAACAAAACAAATTTATTGTATAACATGTTATAAGACTGTCATCTGATGAAGTTGTTTCTTGGTTAGTGACTAATTATATCTCTATTTGGTCGGTTTTGTGATAGCTACCTATGCGGTAGAAAAATTGTGAAAATATGCGGTTGAGTCTTTTGCTATTGTGGTTAGCTAATATAAATATATATTGTGTTTTCGCTGTAAAACATTTTAAAAATCGGAAATGATGGCTGGATTCACAAGATGTTTATCTTTCATTTGCTGTATTGGACTTGTGATTTCATGAAAATTATATTATATGATATCCCTGTCGCATTAGGCTAGGCTATGCTAGTCAGCTTTTTTTGATGAGGATGCTCCCGGATCCGGGATGGGTAGCAATGAAAGGTTATTAATGTTGTGAATGACTAGTGTAGCTGGAAACAGTATATTTCTTTATGGAATATCTACACAGGCGTACAGAGGCCCATTATCAGCAACCATCACTCCTGTGTTCCACTGGCACGTTGTGTTAGCCAATCCAAGTTTATCAGGCTAAGTGATCATTAGAAAACCCTTTTTACAATTATGTTAGCACAGCTGAAAACTGTTGTGCTAATTAAAGAAGCAATAAAACTGGCCTTCTTCAGACTAGTTGAGTATCTGGAGCATCAGCATTTGTGAATTCAATTACAGGCTCAAAATGGCCAGAAACAAAGTCCTTTCTTCTGAAACTAGTCAGTCTATTCTTGTTCAGAGAAATGAAGGCTATTCCATGTGAGAAATTGCCAAGAAACTGAAGAGCTCGTACAACACTGTGTACTACTCCCTTCACAGAACAGCGCAAACTAGCTCTAACCAGAATAGAAGAGTAGGAGGCCCTGGTGCACAACTGAGCAAGAGGACCTTTCCAGCTACAATAGTAATTTACAACATTAACAATGTCTACACTGCATTTCTGACCAAGTTGATGTTATTTTAAAAATGGACAAAAAAGTGATTTTCAAAAACAAGGACATTTCTAATTGACCCCAAACTTTTGAACGGTAGTGTAGCAAGTCAGACCCCTCAGACTCGAAATCAGGTGTATCCTGTTTCCACTGATCATCCTTGAGATGTTTCTACAACTTGGAGTCAACCTGTAGTAAATTAAATTGATTGGACAGGATTTGGAAAGTCACACCTGTCTATATAAGGTCCCACAGTTGACAGTGCACGTCAGAGTAAAAACCAAGCCATGAGGTCGAAGGAATTGAACATAGACCTCTGAGACAGAATTGTGTCGAGGCACAGATCTTGGGACGGGTAACAAAACATTTCTGCAGCATTGAAAGTCCCCAGAAACACAGAGGCCTCCATCATTCTTAAATTTGAATAAGTTTGGAACCACCAACACTCTTCCTAGAGCTATCTGCCTGGCCAAACTGAGAAATCGGGGGAGAAGGGCCTTGGTCAGGGAGGTGACCAAGAACCCGATGGTCACTGACAGATCTCCATAATTCCTATGTGAAGATGGAAGGAACTTCCAGAAAGACAACCATCCTGCAGCACTCCACCAATCAGGCCTTCATGGTAGAGGGGCCAAATGGAAGCCATTCCTCAGTAAAAGGCACATGACAGCCCGCTTGGAGTTTGCCAAAAGGCACTTAAAGGACTCGGACCATAAGAAACAAGATTCTCTGGTCTGATGAAACCAAGATTGAAGTCTTTGGCCTGAATGCCAAGCATCACGTCTGGAGGAACCCTGGCACCATCCCTACAGTGAAGCATGGTGGTAGCAGCATCATGCTGTGTGGATGTTTTTCAGTCGCAGGGCCTGGGAGACTAGTCAGGATCGAGGGAAAGATAAATGGGAGAAAAAAAGTACAGAGATCCTTGATGAAAACCTGCTCCAGAACACTTAGGACCTCTGACTGGGGCGAAGGTTCACCTTCCAATAGGACAACAACCCTAAGCACACAGCCAAGACAACGCAGGAGTGGCTTCTGGACAAGGTTTTGAATGTCCTTGAGTGGCCCAGCCATAGCTCGGACTTGAACCCGATCGAACATCTCTGGAGAGACCTGAAAATAGCTGTGCAACGACGCTTCCCATCCAACCTGACAGAGCTTGAGAGGATCTGCAGAGATTGGGAGACACTCCCTAAAGACAGGTGTGCCAAGCTTGTAGTGTCATACCCAAGAAGACTCAAGGCTGTAATAGCTGCCAGGGGTGCTTCAACAAAGTACTGAGTAAAGGGTCTGAATAATTATGTGAATGTGATTTCAGTTTTTTCTTCATAAATTTGCTAACATTTAGAAAAACCTTATGGGGTATTGTGTGTAGATTGATGAGGGGGGGAAACTATTTCATCCATTTTGGAATAAGACTGTAACGTAAGAAAATGTGGAAAAAGTCAAGGGGTCTGAATACTTTACGAATGCACTGTACACTGGAGAAGCAACATAAATTTGTTCAACATTGGCATGTTCACTTAACTACATTTGGTCACATGGATAGCTAGTTTCACTCACGATAGTGCACAGTATTGCACGTCCATTCACAACCAATCCATCCATTCAGTTAGAAACACGGCAATGACCCTTGGTTACTTTAACAGCCTTCAAAACCAAGCAAGAAGACAAACAAATTATATTGACCAGGATTATTCCTGAACTTCTTGAATGGTGTAACCAAACTGTTTCCATCTGAACCGTGAAATTAGCATCACCATAAATCAAATAGTTTCAAGAGGCCGAAATTTGCCCACTGCTTCTCCTGAAGTAGTCACCTAAATCACAAAAAGTCTTCAGAAATCCACCTTGTATTAGCAGTGGCATGGTCAGGTCTTCAGCCTCTGAACCATTAAACTTCCCCAAAACCTGGGCATTGTAGGCTATATCCACTGAGCTAAAGAAGGGGTGGATGGACTCAGTCTCCTAGCGTGAGTCCCACCGTAAGCAGGTGCAGATCAGCATGAGATCTTTAAAACTGAACGTATGTGTGATGCTGACGTGCTACAGGCTGGAAACGAGTTAACCGCAGGGTGAGAGGGACGGACAGAGGCTACGCCTACAACCAGGTAAACACTTATTAGCAAACAATGCCAATACAGGGACAACTTAAACCTAAACAGCACTTGGGGAGGGCTCAAAAAGGTACAGCTTACCTTTATCTCAAGACCTAGAGGGACAAAAGAAAAAATCCGCTCACACCCAATGCTCTTCTGGGTTACTATTGGAACTGGTTGGCTGTTGTAAAGTCTTTAAATCAGTTGACGTAGGCTAACTCGTTTGTGTGTGGGACATGGTATACAAAGGGAGGGGACATAGTGTGTGCTTGCTTGTGTATGTCTTGGAGATGGGATCAGAGTTAATGAGCCACTGAACCGGACATTTTCTAGAAGGGGTGGGGGTCCAGATGATTTGTGCAGCATGTTTGTGCGTGCGTATACAGACTGAGCAAGAAGCCAGAGTCTGGTGAGTTACGCAAGAGAGCCTCTCGTTGGGGGCACAAATGGGCATCACATTCGTGAGGCAACATGCTGACATATCATTGGGGGAGAGAGAAAGAAATGGACAAAGAGACAGAACCAAACGATATGATGAGTAGGCCTGTGACGGTTATTGAATAACCGTGGTTGGTTATGGATGAACACCGTCATGAAAATACCAGTCAAAACCATTTAAAAATAGGCCAACATTAATTTTAGGATTTTTTAAATGTTTTATTAACTTTATTTTCATGTAGATAAACTTTACCTAATGGGAGTGTTGACTAATGATAAGCAATTGTTTGGCTAAGTTCGTCTATTAAACTTTCTACATCTCCTCTTTCCAACTTTCCTTTGATGCTTTAGCTAGAATGCGCTAATGTTGGGTCAAACGGACAAGGCGCAATTCCTCTCCAACCTGGCATGGTATAATTCTTAACATATCGACTAATCAGCAATGATCCTGCCCGGTCCTGGCCGATATGATGCCCAGGCGATACGAAGTAGAATAGTAGCCTAGGTTATAGTGCACGGCCAGCAATGCACTTTCATGCATAGTAGCCTACAGTTTGTAAAACAGGCAATTTCCGTTTATTACAGTCATTTGGTTACATTAATTTCATGCATGTACTAATTACAGTAGTTCACCATTTCATTCTCAGACTGGAAACGTTGTTTAGAGTTCAAAACCGGCTACACTTGAGAAAAAAAAGTATTGGTTTATTTCATAGGCTCCCATCATTTATGTGCTCCATGTGAGCAATGAGCATGTGTCTGGATTCTCTGTCCTGTTACTGTTGACGGAGAGTGCGCGCATAGAAGTACCTGGCCTGCCTCTTGCTAATGTCAAATCTAGGAAAGTGCCCAGCCGGACTTCTCCGTCATTTTTTCTTCACCTCAGAGAGCAAAGACGTTTTTTTTTTAATGGTATTCTTTCAAAAATATAATATTAGTTCCACAGGTTTTGAAAAATCTTTCCAACACTCTCCCCCTCGATAATCAGTGTCACTGATAAATAGCACACACACAACTTGTCCATAGGCTATTTGTTTCTATTTGAAGGATTGTCAAGTTCATCTTCATACTCGTCCCCTTCATACTTCCAATTTCATATAATCTACTTTAAAAGAAAAGCTATGGTAAGCGTAATAAAAATAAAAAAATTAATGAATGGAGGAATGTTTTTAATGAATGGAGGAATGTTTGCTCATCTGACACGCTGTTGGCGTTGATTTATGGGCGCTTTTACGAGGGTGTGCTTGTTTGAGTTCGCCGATTCTCTCTACAGGCCCATTATTGTCCATTAAGAAAGTTTCCTAAAGTAGCCTGTCTGGACACAATCACTTTAATAAGAATCAAACTGGTCATGATTTAAGCTACATTATTTATCTCATTAAGGTGTCCTGTCTTTGAAGAAAATACACACGACTAAAAGTATGTGGACATATGCTCAATTAACATCAAAGGGGGGGACCAAATGGAGTTGTAACAACTCTATAACAACCTCCACTCTTCTGGGAAGGCTTTCAAGAAGATGTTGGAATAGTGCAGTCGGGGACTTGCTTCTATTCACCCACATGAGCATTAGGGAGGTCAAGCACTGAATTCTTCCCAAAGGTGTTCGATGGAGTTGAGGTCAGGGCTCTGTTCAGGCCAGTTAAGTTCTTCCACAGGGACCTCACTTTGTTCAAAGGGGCATCGTCATTCTGATACAGGAAAGGGCCTGTTACCACAAAGTTGGAAGTACAGAATCTTCACCTGGAATGCATTTCAATTAACCAGGTATGTCTTGTTAAAAGTTAATTTGTGGGAATTGTTAACTTCTTAATGCATTGGAGCCAGTTGTGTTGTGACAAGGTAGGGGTGGTATACAGAAGATCACCCTATTTGGTAAAATACCAAGTCCATATTATGGCAAGAACAGTTAACATAAGCAAAGAGAAACGACAGTCCATCATTACTTTAAAGAAATGAAGGTCAGTCAATGCGGAAAATTAGTAACCAAGTTTCTTCAATTGCAGTCGCAAAAAACATCAAGCGCTATGATGAAACTGTAGTTGAGGACCACAACAGGAAAGGAAGACCCAGAGTTACCTCTGTTGTTCAGAGGAGACTGCATGAATCAGGCCTTCGTAGTCAAATTGCTGCAAAGAAACCACAACTAAATGACACCAGTAAGAGACTTGCTTGGGCCAAGTGGAAATATGTCCTTTGGTCTGATGAGTCCAGATTGAGGTTCCAACCACTGTGTCTTTGTGTCTATAGAATTCAAGGCACACTTAACCAGCATGTCTACCACAGCATGCTGCAGCGATACGCCATCCCATCTGGTTTGCGCTTGGTGGGACTATAATTTCTTTTTCAACAGGACAATGACCCAAAACACCTCCAGGCTGTGTAAGGGCTATTTGACCAAGAAGGAGAGTGGAGTGCTGCGTCAGATGATCTGGCCTCCACAATCACACGACCTCAACCCAATTGAGATGGGTTGGGATAAGTTGGAACACAAGAGTGAAGGAAAAGCAGCCAACAAGTGCCATTATATGTGGGAACTCCTTCAAGACTGTTGGAAAAGCATTCCATTTGAAGCTGGTTGAGAGAATACCAAGAGTCTGCAAAGCTGTCAAGGCCAAGGGTGGCAACTTTGAAGAATCTAAAATATATTCTGATTTGTTTAACACTTTTTTGGTTACTACATGATGTTATTTCATAGTTGAGGTCTTCACTATTGTTCTACAATATAGAAAAAAATACAGAAAAACCCTTGAATGAGTAAGTGTCCAGACTTTTGACTTGTACCATATATGCAGAAAATAGGATCTGTATATACAGTGGGGAGAACAAGTATTTGATACACTGCCGATTTTCCTACTTACAAAGCATGTAGAGGTCTGTAATTTTTATCATAGGTACACTTCAACTGTGAGAGACGGAATCTAAAACAAAAATCCAGAAAATCATATTGTATGATTTTTAAGTAATTAATTTGCATTTTATTGCATGACGTAAGTATTTGATCGCCTACCACACCCGTAAGAATTCCGGCTCTCACAGAGCTGTTAGTTTTTCTTTAAGAAGCCCTCCTGTTCTCCACTCTTTACCTGTATTAACTGCACCTGTTTGAACTCGTTACCTGTATAAAAGACACGTCCACACACTCAAACAGACTCCAACCTCTCCACAATGTCCAAGACCAGAGAGCTGTGTAAGGACATCAGGGATAAAATTGTAGACCTGCATAAGGCTGGGATGGGCTACAGGACAATAGGCAAGCAGCTTGGTGAGAAGGCAAAAAACTGTTGGCGCAATTATTAGAAAATGGAAGAAGTTCAAGATGACGGTCAATCACCCTCGGTCAGGGGCTCTGTGCAAGATCTCACCTCGTGGGGCATCAATGATCATGAGGAAGGTGAGGATCAGCTCAGAACTACACGGCAGGACCTGGTCAATGACCTGAAGAGAGCTGGGACCACAGTCTCAAAGAACCATTAGTGTGTTACTAACCATTAGTAACACACTACGCCGTCATGGATTAAAATCCTGCAGCGCACGCAAGGTCCCCCTGCTCAAGCCAGCGCATGTCCAGGCCCGTCTGAAGTTTGCCAATGACCATCTGGATGATCCAGAGGAGGAATGGGAGAAGGTCATGTGGTCTGATGAGACAAAAATAGAGCTTTTTGGTCTAAACTCCACTCGCCGTGTTTGGAGGAAGAAGAAGGACTTCCAGCATGACAACGACCCGAAACACACAGCCAGGGCAACTAAGGAGTGGCTCCGTAAGAAGCATCTCAAAGTCCTGGAGTGGCCTAGCCAGTCTCCAGACCTGAACCCAATAGAAAATCTTTGGAGGGAGCTGAAAGTCCGTATTGCCCAGCGACAGCCCCGAAACCTGAAGGATCTGGAGATGGTCTGTATGGAGTAGTGGGCCAAAATCCCTGCTGCAGTGTGTGCAAACCTGGTCAAGAACTACAGGAAACGTATGATCTCTGTAATTGCAAACAAAGGTTTCTGTACCAAATATTAAGTTCTGCTTTTCTGATGTATCAAATACTTATGTCATGCAATAAAATGCAAATTAATTACTTAAAAATCATACAATGTGATTTTCTGGATTTGTGTTTTAGATTCCGTCTCTCACAGTTGAAGTACCCATGATAAAAATTACAGACCTCTACATGCTTTGTAAGTAGGAAAACCTGCAAAATCGGCAGTGTATCAAATACTTCTTCTCCCCACTGTATATAAAAAAAGATATACAGAAAAGCCAACAGACAAGGTAGGCATATATCTTTATTTTGACTCTTAATATTGTGTGTCAATACTAAAATGCAACAGATCCTCTCCAACCTGGCATTTCTTAATTTGTTTCTTAATATTTATAAGTAATAACCTGAATAATAATGAAATGTCATGATAATAACGCAGTGTAATGGCTTGTTTCAAATAGTAAAAACCTAAGGAAACATATCCATGTAAACAAGTGTACAAACCAAAATGTGACCCCCACTGAATGGGTGTCAGTGACCGTGTATATTGGCTTGGCCAATTACCATAACCTCAAATTCCAAGACGGTCACAGCCCTAACCATGAGACATCACCATAGGGTCATAGGAGATGTGAGAGCCCGATCGACCACCTAAACAGGGAATTTAAAAAAGGTTGAAAAATGCCTAACTGAACACGAGAACAAGTTAGAATTAAAGCGCGGGCTGCCAATCTGGGGGGATTTTCAACCGCCTCTCTGGACAATTTCCACAGCAGTCTGTGAACCATTTGAGGTGATATATATATATGGAGGAAACAGAGTGCATTTTAGGATTTGTGTGCAAAACTATCTTATGGGCAAAGAGTCAGGCTCATGTCTAAGGCCCAGTCCAGGGATATGGGGTTTTATATTGGCGTCTGGAAAGCCGGATATGTCATTAGGCATACTGTGAATCTTCACGGAAAATATGTGGCTAGAGGAAGCTTGGACTGCTAACTCATGTCCTGTTCACAGTTTCGGCAAAGACTCATTTTCAAAGTTGACCTCCTATACAATCCCCCAGACATACTAACAGAGGAAGGAAGTTCTGTTACAAGCAATGATTAACATTAGAGCTGCTGCTTGTACATTTTACAAAACATTGTCCACCAGCACCTGATTTGCAGTGTTACAGTAATTCTGAATAAGGCTACTCTGTAAAACTGAACCCTACATCACTTCTGCCATTAATTCTACTGCATCTAGTTACCAGGCCGGTCAGTGTACATGCGTATTTGCCACTGTTGAAGGAAATTTGCATTCAGCCGTAAGAAGTACAATACAGACACGGCACAAAATGCAAGTTATGAAAGCCATAATATAATATATATTCATGTTATATAGGGCTAGGTAAAAAGTTGCTGTTAAAAACGAAAACATAGGCCTAGGCGTGGTGAAAATTTTGCCAATACCCCCACCTTGTCATTACATAGGCCTAAGCTTGTGGGATTTCCAAATCCACACAAAAATAATGTGCGGCGTGTTAAGAAACAGAACATTCTGGATGCATTAGTCAGTAGCATCTAATAGCAGAACAAATATGTTCATATTCACAAATAACCACACAGAGATGGCTCTGGGTTGCAAAACTACTGGAATTTTCCATAATGCATAGTTCTTGGGAGGGTACGGTAGGCTTATCGGCTTCCAGGGTTTAAGACTTAATAAGACATATTCCTACAAACAACTGAAAGTTCAACATAACAGCTTTCATGGAAATGCAACTACATCTGTATGGTAGCCTTATATCTTTGGATTAGATTGCCTCCTTATGTAGATAATGGTAATGCACGTATGGCTTTGCTTTTAAAGGCTTAGTGCAGTCAAAAATGTGATTTAACTTTGTTCTATATACACCGAGTGCACAAAACAATGGGAATACCTTCCTAGTATTTAGTTCAACCCCTTTTGCCCTCAGAACAGCCTCAATTTCATCAGTGCATGGACTCTACAAGGTGTCAAAATCATTCCACAAGGATGCTGGCACATGTTGACTCCAATGCTTCCCACAGTTGTGCCAAATTTGCTGGATGTCCTATGGGTGATGGACCATTCTTGATACACGTGGGAAACTTTTGAACGTGAAAAGCCAAGCAGTGTTGCAGTTCTTGACGCAAACCGGTGTGCCTGGCACCTACTACCATACCCCGTTCAAAGGCACTGAAATACACTGCTCAAAAAAATAAAGGGGACACTTAAACAAGACAATGTAACTCCAAGTCAATCACACTTCTGTGAAATCAAACTGTCCACTTAGGAAGCAACACTGATTGACAATAAATTTCACATGCTGTTGTGCAAATGGAATAGACAACAGGTGGAAATTATAGGCAATTAGCAAGACACCCCCAATAAAGGAGTGGTTCTGCAGGTGGTGACCACAGACCACTTCTCAGTTCCTATGCTTCCTGGCTGATGTTTTAGTCACTTTTGAATGCTGGCGGTGCTTTCACTCTAGTGGTAGCATGAGACGGAGTCTACAACCCACACAAGTGGCTCAGGTAGTGCAGCTCATCCAGGATGGCACATCAATGCGAGCTGTGGCAAGAAGGTTTGCTGTGTCTGTCAGCGTAGTGTCCAGAGCATGGAGGCGCTACCAGGAGACGTGGAGGAGGCCGTAGGAGGGCAACAACCCAGCAGCAGGGCCGCTACCTCTGCCTTTGTGCAAGGAGGAGCACTGCCAGAGCCCTGCAAAATGACCTCCAGCAGGCCACAAATGTGCATGCGTCTGCTCAAACGGTCAGAAACAGACTCCATGAGGGTGGTATGAGGGCCCGACATCCACAGGTGGGGGTTGTGCTTACAGCCCAACACCGTGCAGGACGTTTGGCATTTGCCAGAGAACACCAAGATTGGCAAATTCGCCACTGGCGCCCTGTGCTCTTCACAGATGAAAGCAGGTTCACACTGAGCACGTGACAGAGTCTGGAGTAGCCGTGGAGAACGTTCTGCTGCCTGCAACATCCTCCAGCATGACCGGTTTGGCGGTGGGTCAGTCATGGTGTGGCATTTCTTTGGGGGGCCGCACAGCCCTCCATGTGCTCGCCAGAGGTAGCCTGACTGCCATTAGGTACCGAGATGAGATCCTCAGACCCCTTGTGAGACCATATGCTGGTGCAGTTGGCCTTGGGTTCCTCCTAATGCAAGACCTCATGTGGCTGGAGTGTGTCAGCAGTTCCTGCAAGAGGAAGGCATTGATGCTATGGACTGGCCCGCCCGTTCCCCAGACCTGAATCCAATTGAGCACATCATGTCTCGCTCCATCCACCAACGCCACGTTGCACCACAGACTGTCCAGGAGTTGGCGGATCCTTTAGTCCAGGTCTGGGAGGAGATCCCTCGGGAGACCATCCGCCACCTCATCAGGAGCATGCCCAGGCGTTGAGCCTCATTTTGACTTGTTTTAAGGACATTACATCAAAGTTGGATCAGCCTGTAGTGTGGTTTTCCACTTTAAATTTTGAATTTGATTGGAAATAAATTTGATTTCCATTGATAATTTGTGTGATTTTGTTCTCAGCACATTCAACTATGTAAAGAAAAAAGTATTTAATAAGAATATTTCATTCAGATCTAGGATGTGTTATTTTAGTGTTCCCTTTATTTTTTTGAGCAGTGTATTTTGTCTTGCCCATTCACCCTTGGAATGTCACACATACACAATCCATGTTTCAATTGTCTCAAGGCTTGAAAATCTTTTAACCTGTCTCCTACCCTTCATCTAAAATGATTGAAGTGGATTTAACAGGTGACGCCAATAAGGGATCATAGCTTTTACCTGGTCAGTTGATGTCATGGAAAGAGCAGGTGTTCCTAATGTTTTGTACACTGTATATTTCCACACTACGAGGTTGGTGATGATAATGCCATTTCAATGTAAGAGCTGATTGAAAAGACTGCCTGAAATTTCTGCCAGTTTGTCTTCCATGGTGACGTTGCCATGCTGTAAATTAGTTAATAGACCAATTAGAGAGTTCCAAACCTCTTGGCCAATAACAGCTAATTTTCAGTTTACCCCATCCCACGTAAACCACTCCAACAACCCTAGCAAAATTGTTCTCATTGCTAAGAAGCTTTGTCTTTATGACCATTTTAATTGAAAACAATCACAGTAAGAGACTTAATTGTTACCCAGAAATGATTTGATATTGAGATAAAAACAGCTGCATTGAACCTTTCTGGGAACATCTTCAGTTAAATGTGGGGTATTGGAGTGTGACCCTGTAACAGACTTAAGTAGCCACTAGACCTGTGTCTAGACCAATGGTTCAACTTTGGAACACTCGTTAAAAGTGACCTGTAGAATGAACGTGGGATTTCGACTTGAACACGAGCACAGCAAGAAAGAAAATCAATCAGATAATACATTGAATAACAGATGATTATGCAGATGAGGCAACAGGTAGCCTAGTGGTTAGAGTGGGTTGGAGGGGCGCGGCTCTGTTGCGACCTGCAGTGTGTGTGACGTTTGGTGTGGCGTTATCTTATGTTTTTAATGTTATGTTTTTAATTTGTACACTTAGTGGCGTTATTTTATGTTTTTAATTTGTACACTTAGTTTACAAACATTCTGCCAACCATGGATTTCCAGTGGTGGGGTGTTGGACTGATCTTGTTGATCGTGTACATACCCGCTACGAACGGACTAAATAATGAAAACGCTGCTGGCAGCGGAATCCAATACAGCAGGGAGTTTTTACTACAATGCAACTCAAATACGAACGCGATGGATATCCCAATGGCCCATCTAATACCTGATTGTCTGCGAGTGGATTACAAACCCAAATGCAAACGTGGAAAACGCGGGGGAATCAGACAACGACTTAAAAAAATTAAGAACAAACTTCCCTTACCCACCACCTTGCTGATTAATGCCCAGTCACTGAGGGGGAAAGCGGATGAGTTGTCAGCGAATCTGCGCTTCCAACGCGAATACCGGGAGGCCTGTTTGCTGGCATTTACTGAGACTTGGCTGGATGACAGAGTCCCGGACAGAGAAGTGGAGCCGGCCGGCTTCACCCTGGTCAGAGCGGACCGCGATCTGACAGTCACAGGGAAACTTCACGGCGTGAAGTCTGCCTGCTTGTCAGGGACCAGTGGTGTAAATCGATCCTGGTAAGAGAGCGACTCTGTACCCCCGACATTGAACTGCTTTCTGTGTCACTGCGACCTTACTATCTGCCCCGTGAGTTCCCCCAATTGTTTGTTACCGTTGTGTACATTCAACCAAAAGCTAATATAACAAAGGCATCAGAGATTATTTATAATCTGTCACAGAAACTGGAATCCATCTCCCCCGACGCACCCAAATTTATTTTAGGGGATTTTAACAACTGTACCTTGCGCAAAGTTTTGCGCACATACCATCAGTATGTGAAATGTCACACTAGGAAAAATAGGACTCTTGATTTGTGCTATGGGACAATACCAAAGGCGTTCTCTGCCACCACCAGACCTCCTCTGGGGACATCAGACCACAATGTGGTCTACCTCAGGCCAACTTACTGTCGCCTCCTGGAGGGGGAGAAACCCACAGTTAAAACTGTCCAGATCTGGAATGACAACAGTATCACTTGTCTCCAGGGGTGTTTTGACTGTACAATGTGGGAGGTATTTGAGGACAGCAGCTCTGATCTGGATGAACTCACAGAGGTTATTTCAGACTATGTAAACTTCTGTGTTGAGTCAGTTGTGCCTACTAAGACCTGTAAAATCTTCCCTAACAACAAGCCTTGGGTATCAAAACATCTAAAATCACTACTTGATAGGAAGAAGGCAGTTTATGCTGGGGGTGATAGACAGGCTTTAAGAGATGTACAACGTGAGATAAAAAGACAGATACTGGTGGACAAGGAGGCATACAAGCAAAGGGTGGAGAGGACGCTCTCCTCAGGAAACGCAAGGGTGGCCTGGCAAGGGATTAAATCCATGGCTAGCACCCCCCATATAGGCAGGGGAAAAACCAGTGCTGACCTTGGGGGATATGAGGGCCAGAACATGGCTAATGAACTGAATGTTTTCTTCTCAAGATTTGAATCAGACAACTTCGTGTCGGAGGTAAAACAAATGGAAGCATCATTACAAATGTTTGAGAGAGTTGTTGTTCAACAGTCTGATGTTATAAAGTTGTTCAGGGGATGTAACACATACAAAAGCCCAGGCCCAGACAAAATAAGTGGGCATGTGTTAAAGCACTGTGCTGAACAACTGGCTGGTGTTTTTACAGACATTTTCCAATCCTCACTCAACCAGCAACACGTTCCAGTATTGTGGAAAAAATCAATAATTATACCAATTCCTAAAGTATCGAATCCCTCTGTGCTGAATGACTATCGCCCTGTCGCTTTGACATCCTTAGTTATGAAATGCCTTGAGAAACATGGTCTATAGACATCTAGAAGGTACCAAATCCCATGTCAGGGTTCTGTTTGTTGACTTTTCTTCTGCCTTCAACACAATCCAGCCCTACATTCTGGCACAGAGACTCATTCGGGACTTTTCCTTAGATGGGGGGCTGGTTTTGTGGCTGTTGGACTTCCTGAGCCAACGCTCACAGCGAGTCAAAATAGGTCCCCATGTGTCGGATATACGCAATACCAATACAGGCTCTCCTCAGGGATGTGTTTTGTCCCCACTTCTGTACATCTTGTACACTAATAGTTGTACTAGTTCCCATACTGACAGACACCTCGTTAAGTTCGCTGATGACACTGCCTTGATCAGCCTGTTGCATGATGATGAGGAACATCATGGCCCGGTCCTAGATAACTTTGTAGAGTGGTGTGAGGAATCACACTTGGTCCTCAATACTAACAAGACCAAAGAGATGTGCATAGACTTTAGGAAGCGTACAACACCTACCTCTGCAACATCTATCAGAGGCCAGAATATAGAAATTGTAGAGGAATATAAATATCTGGGTGTCTTTTTGGACAGTAAGCTTCAGTGGAGTAAATGTACAGACCAGATCTACAAAAAGAGCCAACAGACTGTACTTTCTAAAAAAGTTGGGTTCTTTTAATATAGACTGTACTATATTGACTCTGTTTTACAAATCCTTTATTGAGAGTATTTTAACTTTTTGTATTGTTTGTTGGTTTGGCAATGCCACTGTCAGTCAGAGAAACATGCTGAGAAGGATTATTACCACAGCAAGCAAGGTACTTGGAGTCAAACAGACAGGCCTGGATGAGATTTTTAAGGTCAGGGCCCTCCGTAAGGCTCACAAAATCATTTTAGACCCAAGTCACCCCCTGTACCTGGACTTTGAATTACTCCCCTCTGGGCGCAGGTATAGGGCACCCCTCAGCAGGAAAAATAGAACGAGACAATCATTTGTGCCAGGTGTGATATCCCTCTTAAATAGCTCGGGCAAATGTTCCCATTGACCCCGTAAGGCCAGCAGGCTAGTCTTTTCTTATTTTTTAAATGTTAAATTTTATTTTATTTATTGGTGCGTGACTGTTATTGAAAGTTGTATTGTCAATCTTGTTTTGTATTTAACGCCACTTTAAATGTGTACATGGCACTGCAACAAAATTTCCCCATGGGGACAATAAAGTAAGTAAGTAAGAGCGTTGGACTAGTAACCGAAAGGTTGCAAGATCGAATCCCTGAGGTGACAAGGTAAAAGTGTTCTGCCCCTGAACAAGGCAGTTACCCCACTGTTCCTAGGCCATCATTGAAAATAAGAATTTGTTCTTAACCGACTTGCCAACCAACTTGCCATCTGTATTGTTGTTTCAAGTTCAGTGCACTGGAGCAGTTGTTACATTTGAGGGGTGGGCATCATGAGCAAAGTAATTTGTATGTTAGTCTGTGAAAACCGTTATCGGATTTGCCTGTGCTTAGGCTTAGCAGTAGCACAGCCGCTGCTATATATTTAAAAAAAAGTTAGTCTTGTATCTGTGGTAGGATCTTTACAATGCTCATCTCTAGACCTTCCCGTTCAAAAGACCTATTTTACCTGCGCTACATTTTTCTTTAATCGAAAATGTGCACCTTTAGCGTTACAGTTTTAAACGGGTACACACAATTTAACCATCATGAGTAAGGAAACGAAAATAGTTTAAACCCTACCTAATCTATGACAAATGGTTTATTGAAAACAGATCTGCAGTACGGATTCGAAGGAGGTCATTGCCACTAACTAAATTAGGAAAAGTATGTGTGCCACAATTTATCCCATCATTGTGCTACGGTTCAAAAAAGGTTGTAAGCCACTGCAGTGGTCTAGATGCAAGGGAAACATTGATTCGGTTACGGTAGTATTGATTCAGTGCCTGTCTACCAGGCCCAATACTTACCTGCAGTTATAGTTCGTAGATACTATTATAATATCTCACCAAATTTGCTACATTTAATAAATTAGGCTGCCAGCCAAATAGAACTAGAGCGCATTGCTAATACTGAATCACAACAAGCTTATGACACACTAGCTTAGCTACTTTAACAAGGACTGATTTAACATTACCAACAAATTATTCGACATTTAATTTAACGGAAATGTTATCGTTCAGACATGCACAGCCGTACACATGGACTGCATAACGTTAGACAAGCCACCAACGTAGGTTGCTAGTTAACGTTACCAGCTCCGTTAGTTGCCGTTTTGGTTTCTCGGCTTCCCATCATAGGTCGGTGGAAGTTTGAAACGTAGTTTGTGGTGGTTAGTTAACCAACTAGTTGCGTTAGGTAGCGTTAATCTCCAAAGCGGAACCAGTTAGGCCGGTAAAATAGCTAGCTAACGTTAGCGATGGTGCACCACGCGTAGTCTGGTCCCTGCAATGGCTGCATGCAACACAGCGTGCCCAAGTAGCTTGCTGTTAAATATTTTTACAAGGCGTAGCTAGCTACTTTCACAATATGTTGCTACTCATACCGTAGTGGCACTGGGTAAATGAATGCACCTAGCTGACAACGTTAGCTAGCTTGCAAGCTAGCCATTTTAGTTTCAAGACGTCAAAGTACCACAATAGGCAAAATTCCAAATAGCTAACTAAGGTTAGCTAGCAGACAACGCAGAGGAAATGTGCTAGCTAACGTTAGCCATTTAAACAAAGCTGGGCGTTTAAGACTTCTGCTACGTTATTTAATTTAACAGATAAATGAATGTAGCTAGCCAACAGCTACATCTGCATGTTGTAGCAAATTCTGCCCGGTTCCATGTTGTGGGAGTGAAAGAAAACAAATGTTTTTTTTTATATAGTTACCTCACTCGAGTGCCGTGTGCATCTCCTCTCAGCTCCGTACCCCCCAAAAAAAGCAACCCGTTCACTGAGCAGCGACTCACAAACAGCCAATGGATTTTCAAGGGGGCCGGCTTCCCACGACGATCAAGAGGGCCTTTTCGGTACTGCAGTTTACAGGCCTAGAAAGACAATTCTTATAGACCGCCCGAAAGAGAAGTCACGTTTTTTAATTCCAAATAAGACACTTTAGTCATCAACTTTATGAACAAAACATCAATTGAATTATTCATGTAATTGTCTCAGCGGCAGGCCATCATTCACAGACTAAGTTATTAACATTTTAGATTAATGCTGTGAAGTTGAGCTTCTGTCACATGAACACGCTGAAGGGAAATCATTCACGCGTTCTCGTGCGGGGGGGGGATTCTTTGCACCTGTTGAACATTGCCAGAAGAAGAGAGGCAGCAAAAACCTGAATGTACTGTCATGTTTAGCTTTCAACTTCACCAAACATGCTAAGCAGTCTAAAATCTACACATAAATTGGTTATCGCATTTTTTGGTATTATGAATGTTGTCATGCATCTGCCTTAAAACTTCTTTAGGGTACCCCCACTTCTTCTCAATTTCCGCCTAAAGACTTACCCTAATCGAACTGCCTGTAGCTCAGGCCCATCATTTGAAAGGAAACACTCTGAAGTTTGTGTAAATGTGAATTGAATGTAGGAGAATATAACACAATAGATCTGGTAGAAGAAAATACAAGGAAATAAACATACGTTTTCTGTTTTTTATTGTTGCTGCATCATCTTTCAAATGACCAAGAACAGCCAAACATACAGATAGGATGCTGTGGATGATTTGAATGAAGAACATAAGATGGCAACAATAGCTGAGCAAAGTTTTAGACAGATAACTTCAAAAATGAGCGAGCTACATGACATTGAGCATGAAGTCACCCAGGTGTCCCACACAAATGTACCCAAGTGGCCGAATTGGTACAGTGAAACATTTTGAAGGAAATAACTATATACAAAATACATAAATGCTATTCTAACACACCCCCAAAAAATAAATATATATGAAAAAAAATTCGAAAAAAACTATAATAATAAACAAGCAAATAACAAGGGTAACTATTTACACATTTTCTATTTACAATATTGTATATTTTATAAATAAATGAATAAATAGATAGATAAATATTGTGAAGACCCTCGGCCCTCAGTCCTGGTGCCATGGCCCATAGCAGTCTCTTTCTGCTGTAAAGCAGAGGCTTACTGAACAGGTGGTGCAGGTGATGGGGCATTTCCTGTGACAAAGGGCACAACGTCGCCTCCCCACTCTGCCCTTTTTGCCCTGAGGCACATTCATGCCTGCAGAGATTAATCTGGGCAGGTGAACACCACTGGTTGACGGAGCAGAAGGTGCTGCAGTGGACTTGCTGTAGCTAGCAAGCTCCTGGATGAGCAGCTCCCTGAAGGCTAGCTGTGAGATGGGGGCTGTCTCTATCAATTTCCTCTATAATTTGGGTTAAATCTGTATACCTGGACTTTGTTTTAGCTTTTCCTGATTTATTCGCCATAATTTAAATATATAAACTTGTTGAAAATGCTATTGAATATGTACTGCTATGCGTAACACTCGTGGCTCCGTCAAGTAGGATTTGCAATGGCGAATGAACCTCTTTTACGCCAGAGTTTACAACAAAGGCTGGTCTTCAAACGTATAACCATTACATATTGCCGTTTACCTCAGCTCATTGGCTATCTTCCAAGCTAGATTTCAAGATGATCAGTGGTCATTGGGCCAAAATACAGTCAATCAACGATAGACCGGTCCTACCATTGGTGCGCAATGAGGTCATTGATTGGTGTCTTCAAATCGGTTTGTTTCGGTCAATTACGTCCCGGGAAAAGAGCTATCATGTATGGTTGTGTTAGTAACAACAAGAGGATTGCAATGAAACCAACCATGACTGGATAAACGTTTGTTTAGTGTGTGTAATTACCACGAACGCTTCATCTATAGTTGATTGAGACGGAAATCACGACGCAACCGGTTTACAAATGTTTCGTGTTAGGCTATAAAAATTGATTTTATCAAACAAAACGAACATTCACTGTGTAGTTAGGTCACTTGGCATTGCCACCAGAGGAAGATCTTCAATGGTAAGCGATTTATTTTATTGTTATTTCTGACTTTCGTGACGCTAATGCTTGGTTGGAAAATGCTAATAATACTTGTGTCTGTGGGGCGCCGTCCTCAAAAAATCGCATGTTTGCTTTTGCAGTAAACCTTTTTGAAATCTGACACAGCGGCTGGATTAATAAGACGTTCATCTTTTAAATGATGTAAGATACATGTATTTACAAGAATGTTTAATACAACGAATGGTGTATTTAAAATGTTAGCTCTCTGCAGTTTCACCGGATGTTGGCTTGGTGGGATGTTAGCGTCTCACCTACCCTAGAGAAGTTTTAAGATCGATGATTGATTTGTGTTAGCTAGCTTTAGCATCTTGACAAGGCATCTTGAAAACGCTCATGGTTGTTTTGCTTGTAATGTGTGTTTGTTATTGTAGTTATAAACACAATGTTTGATAAGATAATTATGACATTATCTGAGTGACTATTATTCAAATGCTGTCAATAAGCAACCAAACAGGCGGCATGACTGGTGGTGGCACTAATGTTCGCTAGCGAGCTAGAATCCACATGGATGTAACAGACCTAATGTGACGCCAAGTCAGCATGGTTATAATTAACTTGGTTTAGAAACGATATGCCATTTGCCTACCGTTAGTGAATTTCTATAACAAGAGTAGTAGCATTAGCTAATGTAATGACCTGGCTACATCATAAAGGAACAATTGTCCAGACAGAGGATTGAGTTTACGAATTTACAGTTTGGTCTTAACTTGCAATGCTCCACCCCCCACGCCACTCCACCAACCACCAGGATGCCCGGCATCAGAACATTCCAGGCATTCCCGTGATTGTTAGATAGCAGGTTGATTGGCATGTTGGACCCCTCGACCACTGGGTACTGGTAAGTACAACACAACCAACTAATAACATAACACACAGCTGTCTGTGCGGGTTGCTACACAGCCCCCCCACCACAAAGTCCCTCGTCCCTGAGAGAACAAACAAAGTCTCTGAAGCAACCCGGAGGTCTACTTTGCCTGCATGGCCGTGATCGCGGGAACGGGGAACCACGCGATGGAACACAGGGAGGGAGACTGTGTTGTCTGGAGCCTTGTCAGTGGTGCCTGGAGTAGGGTGCCTGGAGAATGTAATTGCCAGAGAGGGGAATTGTGGGGGTCCCTGGGGTTTGGGGAGAAGAGGCCCCTCTGTATGGGGCTAACCTGTCCCGGTGCAGTGCCACCTTTCTCCCCCTGGGAGAAAGCTGCACCCAGTAAACAACCTCCCCTACCTTCTCCAGGATGCTGCAGGGCCCCACCCAGTGGCTGTCCAACTTGGGGCATTTGCCTTTCTTTCTTAGGGGGCTATAGACCCAGACCAGCACCCCAGCCACAAAGTGCCTTCCCCGGGTGTGCACGTCATAGTTACTCTTTTGCCTCACACCTGCATTCACCAGCTGCTCTCTGGCGAAGGTGTGGGCTGTCTCCAGGACCGCTCACAGCAGACCGGCCCGCTCGCCCGACACACTCTGGCACAGACCCCCTCCTCTGCACACAGCTCTCTCTCATGGCCCTCTTTCCGCTCACAGTGGTGGCACCCGTCTACAGTACAGGGCTGACGGGACATGGCGTTGGAGTGGCGTGCCCCTGCCCTGTGCACCACTGTGAAGTCGTGCGGCTGAAGCTCCTCCAACCAACGTGCCACCTGCCCCTCTGGCTCTCTGAAAGACATGATCCACTGAAGAGCAGAGTGGTCAGTCCTTACAGTAAAGGGCAGGCCACCCAGGTAGTACTTGAAGTGTTTGATGGAAGCCACAAAAGGAAGGAGCTCCCGCCGGGTGAAACAGTGGCGGCGCTCATGTTTGTCAAATGTTTTGCTGAAGTACGCCACCACTCCCTCCCCTCTGGCCCCAACTGGGCCAGCACCCCACCCATGCCCGCATTGCTCGCGTCTGTGTCCAGGAATTAAGGGCAAGGTGATGGCACGGGGGCCTCGATCACCTTTGAGGGTGTCGAAGGCCTTCTCGCACTCCGCTGTCCAAGTGAAGGCCTTGTCCTTCGGCAGCAGGCGGTTCGGGGGAGCAGCAATGCTTGAGAAGCACCGTACAAACCTCCTGTAAGTCGAGGCCAGGCCCAAGAAGCTCTTCATCTGATGCTGGTCGGTGGGGGTGGGCCAGTCTTGGATAGCCCCCACCTTGTCCTCCATGGTGCTGGTACCCTCCTTCCCCACTCGGTGGTCCAATAAGGACACCTCTCTCCTCATGAAGTGGCACTTCTCGGGGTGGAGCTTCAGGCCTGCGGCAGCCACTCTCTCCAGCACACGCCGTAGCGCCCCCAGGGCTGACTGGAAGGAGCTGCCATGGCCTCACAACCACAGACCACGTGTAACCACGCCAGCCCAGGACCTCCACATCCGGCTTCTTCACCTGGGGGATCGTATAAAGGGAGTTGGGGTGCTAAGGAGTGTTTCTGTTTATAATAATGCCCTTTTGTGGGGGGAAAACACACATGCCCTCCCAGGCCCACCCATGGCTGCTCCCCTGCCCAGTCATGTGAAATCCATAGATTAGGGCCTGATGAAATTATTTCAACTTAATTATTTTATTATTTGAACTGTAAATAAGTAAGATTTTTTTAATTGTTTCATGTTGCCTTTCATATTTTTGTTCAGTATAGCTCAAATGTAAAGTCAAAATAGGGCAGAGTGTAGTTACATTGATCATTGTGTCTATATTGCTTGACGGCAAAGTTATTTTAGAAGAATCAGGTAACGTGGTCTTAGGGGGGGTAAATATCCTGATAAACTAGACCACTGCCAGTTCTACCCAAACGTGGGGTCAGGGTCCCTTAAAATGGAAACGGGGTCAGACCCCTGGTAAAATCTGTGATGTTATCAAACAAATTAGATATATGAAATGTTTATTAGAATGGACGTTGACGTCTTTATTTTGTGTAGGAACATCCCTGGGGGACCTACAATGGAGTGAATATGAATATACAGCGCATTCGGAAAGTATTCAGACCCCTTGACTTTTTAGAAATGTTGTTACGTTACAGCCTTATTCTGAAATTGATTAAATTTGATCTACATACTACCCCATAATGACAAAGTGAAAGCAGGTTTTTAGACATTTTTCAAATGTATTAAAAAACAACAACAGATACCTTATTTAAATAAGTATTCAGAACTTTTGCTATGAGACTTGAAATTGAGCTCCTGTTTCCATTGATCATCCTTAAGATGTTTCTGCAACTGGATTGTCCACCTGTGCTAAATTAAATTGATTGGACATGATTTGGGAAGGCACACACCTGTCTATATAAGGTCCCACAGTTGACAGTGAATGCAAGAGCAAAAACCAAGCCATGAGGTTGAAGGAATTGCCCATAGATCTTTGAGACAGGATTCTGTAGGGAAACAGATCTGGGGAAGGCTACCAAAAAATGTCTGCAGCATTGAAAGTCCACAAGAACATAGTGGCCTCCTTCATTCTTAAATGGAATAAGTTTGGAACCACCGAGACTCTTCCCCGCCCGGCCAAACTGAGCAATCGGGGGAGAAGGGCCTTGGTCAGGGAGGTGACCAAGAACACGATTGTAACTCTGACAAAGCTCCAGAGTTCCTCTGTGGATATGGGAGAACCTTCCAGAAGGACAACCATCCTGCAGCACTTCACCAATCAGGCCTTTATGGTAGTGGCCAGATGGAAGCCACTCCTCAGTAAAATGCACATGACAGCTTGCTTGGAGTTTGCCAAAAGGCACCTAAAGATGAACGGAGCAAAGTACAGAGCGATCCTTGATGAAAACCTGCTCCAGAGCACTTAGGACCTCCGACTGGGGTAAAGGTTCACCTTCCAACAGGACAACGACCCTAAGCACACAGCCAAGACAATGCAGGAGTGGTTTCTGGACAAGTCTGTGGAATGTCCTTGAGTGGCCCAGCCAGAGCCCGGACTTGAACCAGATCGAACATCTCTGGAGAGACCTGAAAATAGCTGTGCAGCGACGCTCCCCGTCCAACCTGACAGAGCTTGAGAGGATATGCAGAGAAGAATGGGATATACAGGTGTGCCAAGCTTGTAGTGTCATACCGAAGAAGGCACTAGGCTGTAATCGCTGCCAAAGGTGTTTCAACAAAGTACTGGATAAAGGGTCTTAATACTTATGTAAATGTGATATATACACTACTGTTCAAAAGTTTGGGGTCAGTTAGGTGGTTGATTATCTTTGGAGAAATGCTCAATAACAGGGATGTAAACTAATTTGTGTACAAAATTTGAGAGCAAGCTTTTTGTGCGTATGGAACATTTCTGGGATCTTTTATTTGAGCTCATGAAACATGGGATGAACACTTTACATATTTTATAATTTTTTTATTTTATTTATTTATTCTGTATATACAGTGGGGAGAACAAGTATTTGATACACTGCCGATTTTGCAGGTTTTCCAACTTACAAAGCATGTAGAGGTCTGTAATTTTTATCATAGGTACACTTCAACTGTGAGAGACGGAATCTAAAACAAAAATCCAGAAAATCACATTGTATGATTTTTAAGTAATTAATTTGCATTTTATTGCATGACATAAGTATTTGATACATCAGAAAAGCAGAACTTAATATTTGGTACAGAAACCTTTGTTTGCAATTACAAAGATCATACGTTTCCTGTAGTTATTGACCAGGTTTGCACACACTGCAGCAGGGATTTTGGCCCACTCCTCCATACAGACCTTCTCCAGATCCTTCAGGTTTCGGGGCTGTCGCTGGGCAATACGGACTTTCAGCTCCCTCCAAAGATTTTCTATTGGGTTCAGGTCTGGAGACTGGCTAGGCCACTCCAGGACCTTGAGATGCTTCTTACGGAGCCACTCCTTAGTTGCCCTGGCTGTGTGTTTCGGGTCGTTGTCATGCTGGAAGATCCAGCCACGACCCATCTTCAATGCTCTTACTGAGGGAAGGAGGTTTTTGGCCAAGATCTCGCGATACATGGCCCCATCCATCCTCCCCTCAATATGGTGCAGTCGTCCTGTCCCCTTTGCAGAAAAGCATCCCCAAAGAATGATGTTTCCACCTCCATGCTTCACGGTTGGGAGGGTGTTCTTGGGGTTGTACTCAACCTTCTTCTTCCTCCAAACACGGCGAGTGGAGTTTAGACCAAAAAGCTCTATTTTTGTCTCATCAGACCACATGACCTTCTCCCATTCCTCCTCTGGATCATCCAGATGGTCATTGGAAAAATGTATGGTGGAAAAACAATTGGAACCATTTCCCTGTTTGACAGTTAGGTTATTATGACTCCTCCACTGTGGGGCTCTATGGGAGGTGTAATGGTTTATTCTATTGGTGGTGTAGGTGGTTTTCATAGGTCTCAAATTATCTTGTAAAATGGTTTTAATGTTTAAATTTATAAAGACACGCTACTGAACCTTTACTGGAATCCATTTCACTGTTTAATTTGTTCCTTGGGATGTTGTTCCTAGGGAATATTTTAGTATATTTGTCATTTACTGTTTACACTTGGCTAAGACCTAGCGTGCTATTAAATAGATCATCTTTTTACACAGGTTCCCATTTAATGACATCCCAGGCTGCAGCAGTTGGTAGCAAATGTCAGGGGGATGAATTGGAAACCAACCCAACACTCTCGTCTCTGCCGAGAGTGGAATGTTTTGGGCATGATAACAAGAGAAAAGTCTACCTCACCCCGATTGCTGTGCCCACCATTTTTTTTTCTTCGCTGAATGGTCACAATTCCCCAGGGAAAGACAAGGAATAATGTAGGTACAGAGGTAAGTAGCTACATTGATCATGCAAAATCATCTGCTGCACAGGATCGCACTTACTGCGTAAGTAGCGTAGATGAGGCTGAGGTACTTTTGTTATAGTCAGGTGCCCTGACTCAGAAGCAGTGCGGCGGCCTGGAATTGACTGGTGTCTGCCTTGGCAGGACGCCGCCGAGTAGGAAGCCCTGCAGAGGGAAGATTTTTCATTGTTGTGAGTGTCAGTTGTGTTCACATGCCACTCACCTGAGGTCCTCCTGTGTGTTTCAGTCTCGAAGCAACGCTGCCGCCACTGCTGTTTTCTTGCCTCTATCAGAGAGCTACAAGGCTTATTACAGTAGTGCTGCAGGCCGCTGACGTCACTAGGCGATGTTCCCACACCTCAGTGGATCAAATGACGACAAACCATTGCTCTCCATCTCATTTGGCTGTGATTTTTTTTTTTTTTTTTTCATGCTTCTTTATTGGCGGGAGTGTCATTTACCGTTTGTTTTCACATGCCACTTAACTGAGTTCCGCCTGTGTGTTCCAGCTAAAATTGTTTAATCGCATGCCAGTTCCAGGCCAGCTGCTGCTGATTCCTTGCCTCTACTAGAGAGCTACCTGGCTGACTACAGTGGAGCTGTAGGCCGCTGATGTCACCAGGCGATGTTCCAACACCTCAGCTGAGCAAAGGATCCAATACCGACAAACCATGCTGCAGATCTTCAATGGTACAGTAGTACAGCTTCTTGGTTAAATACGAAGATTCTCTTTAATATTTTACTTTCTACATTTGGATTGACAATGGTACTTGTGTGCATCTAAGATGTTTTATGAGCTTTGATGAGAGGCATCATCATTTGGCTTTAGAAGTACAACACAGACATTTTTGATCATGCTAGCCATAAATCTTACATACTGTTTTCTGAAAGTTAATTTAAAACTGTGTTGGTCCCTTTCCTACAGGAAATAATCCAACTCGAAACTGAATTGGACTACCGGTTTCTGTAAAACACCCACACTGTGATGTAAGTGACCTTTGTGGAAAGCCTAGATATGGAATAGCTTGGATGTCATCAGACTTTTGGGCAAGTCATGATGAGGTTAAATGATGTCCTCTGTCTTTCTCACTCCTATCCTCTCTGTCACCCCTCTCCTCTCTCTCTCTCTTCTGTGCTCTCCCCTCTCCTCAAATCAAATGACATTTTATTGACTACATACACATGGTTAGCAGATGTTAATGCAAGTGTAGCGAAATACCTGTGCTTCTAGTTCCGACCGTGCAGTAATATCTAACAAGTAATCTAACAATTTCACAACAACTACCTTAAACACACAAGTGTAAAGGAATGAATAAGAATATGTACATATAAATATATGGATGAGCTATGGCTGAACGGCATAGGCAAGATGCAGTAGATGGTAGAGGACAGTATATCCATATGAGATGAGTAATGTAGAGTATGTGAACATTATATAATGTGGCATTGTTTAAAGTGGCTAGTGATACATTTATTACATCCAATTTTTTATTATTAAAGTGGCTAGTGATTTGAGCCAGTATGTTGGCAGCAGCCACTCAATGTCAGTGATGGTTGCTTAACAGTCTGATGGCTTTGCGATAGAAGTTGTTTTTCAGTCTCTTGGCCCCTGCTTTAATGCACCTGTTCTGATCTCGCCTTCTGGATGATAGTGGGGTGAACAGGCAGTGGCTCGGGTGGTTGTTGTCCTTGACAATCTTTTTTGGCCTTCCTGTGACATTGGGTGGTGTAGTTGTCCTGGAGGGCAGGTAGTTTGCCCCCCGTGATGCGGTGTGCAGACCTTGCTACCCTCTGGAGAGCCTTACAGTTGTGGGTGGAGGAGTTGCCGTACCAGGCGGTGATACAGCCCGACAGGATGCTCTCGATTGTGCATCTGTAAAAGTTTGTGAGTGTTTTTGGTGACAAGCCAAATTTCTTCAGCCTCCTGAGGTTGAAGCGGTGCTGTTGCGCCTTCTTCACCACGCTGTCTGTGTGGGTGGCGCCATTTCAGTTTGTCCGTGATGTGTACACAGAGGAACTTAAAACTTTCCACCTTTTCCACTACTGTTCCGTCGATGTGTATAAGGGGGTGCTCCCTCTGCTGTTTCCTGAAGTCCACGATCATCTCCTTTGTTTTGTTGACATTGAGTGTGATGTTATTTTCCTGACACCACACTCCGAGGGCCCTCACCTCCTCCCTGTAGGCCGTCTCGTCGTTGTTGGTAATCAAGCCTACCACTAGTGTCGTCTGCAAACTTGATGATTGAGTTGGAGGCGTGCATGGCTACGCAGTCATGGGTGAACAGGGAGTACAGGAGAGGGCTGAGAACGCACCCTTGTGGGGCCCCAGCGTTGAGGATCAGCGGGGTGGAGGTGTTGTTTCCTACCTTCACCACCTGGGGGCGGCCGTCAGAAAGTCCATGACCCAGTTGCACAGGGTGGGGTCGAGACCCAGGGTCTCGAGCTTAATCACGAGTTTGGAGGGTACTATGGTGTTAAATGCTGAGCTGTAATCGAAGAACAGCATTCTTACATAGGTATTCCTCTTGTCCAGATGGGTTAGGGCAGTGTGCAGTGTGATTGCGATTGTGTCGTCTGTGGACCTATTGTGGTGGTAAGCAAATTGGAGTGGGTCTAGGGTGTCAGGTAGGGTGGAGGTGATATGATCTCAAAGCACTTCATGTTGACGGAAGTGAGTGCTACGGGCCGATAGTTGTTTAGCTCAGTTACCTTAGCTTTCTTGTGAACAGGAACAATGGTGGCCCTCTTGAAGCATGTGAGAACAGCAAGACTGGGATAAGGATTGATTGAATATGTCCGTAAACACACCAGCCAGCTGGTCTGTGCATGCTCTGAGGATGCGGCTAGGGATGTCGTCTGGGCCGGCAGCCTTGAGAGGGTTAACACGTTTAAATGTTTTACTCACATTGGCTGCGGTGAAGGAGAGCCCGCAGGTTTTGGTAGCGGGCCGTCTCAGTGGCACTGTATTGTCCTCAAAGCGAGCAAAGAAGTAAAGAAGTTGTTTAGTTTGTCTGGGAGCAAGACATCAATGTCTGCGACGGGGCTGGATTTCTTTTTGGAATCCGAGATTCGCTGTAGACTCTGCCACATACGTCTCGTGTTTGAACCGTTGAATTGCGACTCTACTTTGTCTCTATACTGACGCTTAGCTTGTTTGATTGCCTTGCGGAGGGAATAGCTACACTGTTTGTATTCGGTCATGTTTCCGGTCGCTTTGCCATGGTTAAAAGCAGTGGTTCACGCTTTCAGTTTTGCTCGAATGATGCCATCAATCCACGGTTTCTGGTTGGGAAGGTTTTAATAGTCACCGTGGGTACAACATCACTGATGCACTTGCTAATAAACTCGCTCACACAATCAGCATATACATCAATGTTGTTGTCTGAGGCGATCCGGAACATATCCCAGTCCACGCAATCAACGCAATTTTGAAGCGTGGAATCAGATTGGTTGGACCAGCGTTGAACAGACCTGAGCAAGGGCGTTTCCTGTTTTAGTTTCTGTCTATAGGCTGGGAGCAACAAAGTGGAGTCGTGGTCAGATTTGCCGAAAGGAGGGCGAGGGAGAGCTTTGTATGCGTCGCGGAAGTTAGTGTAGCATTGATCCAGAATTTTGCCAGCCCGGGTCGCGCATTCGATATGCTGATAAAATTTAGGGAGCCTTGTTTTCAGATTAGCCTTGTTAAAATCCCCAGCTACAATAAATGCAGCCTCAGGATATGTTGTTTCCAGTTTACATAGACTCCAATGACATTCTTTCAGGGCCGTCGATGTGTCTACTTGGGGGGATATACATGGCTGTGATTATAATTGAAGAGAATTCTCTTGGTAGATAATGCGGTCGGCATTTGATCGTAAGGAATTCTAGGTCAGGTGAACAAAAGGACTTGAGTTCCTGTATGTTATGATCACACCACGACTCGTTAATCATAAGCTATTCACCCCCTTCTTCTTCTTACCAGAGAGATGTTTGTTTCTGTCGGCGCGATGCCTGAAGAAACCGGGTGGCTGTACCTACTCTGATAACATATCCCGAGTGAGCCATGTTTCCGTGAAACAGAGAATGTTACAATCTCTGACATCACAGGAGTGTGAAGGTGAACGGAAAGGCTCTGGAGCAACGAACCACCCTTGCTGTCTCTGCCTGGCCGGTTCCCCTCTATCCACTGGGATTCTCTACTGCTAACCCTATTACAGGGGCTGAGTCACTGGCTTACTGGTGCTCTTCCATGCCTTCCCTGGGAGGGGTGCGTCACTTGAGTGGGTTGAGTTACTGACGTGATCTTCCTGTCTGGGTTGGCCCCCCCCCTTGGTTTGTGCTGTGGTGGAGATCTTTGTGGGCTATACTCGGCCTTGTCTCAGGATTGTAAGTTGGTGGTTGAAGATATCCCTCTAGTGGTGCGGGGGCTGTGCTTTGGCAAAGTGGGTGGGGTTATATCCTTCCTGTTTGGCCCTGTCCGGGGGTTTCTTCTGATGGGGCCACAGTGTCTCCTGACCCCTCCTGTCTCAGCCTCCAATATTTATGCTGCAGTAGTTTATGTGTCGGGGGGCTAGGGTCAGTTGGTTATATCTGGAGTACTTATCCTGTCTTATCCAGTGTCCTGTGTGAATTTAAGTATGCTCTCTCTAATTCTCTCCTTCTCTCTTTCTTTCTCTCTCTCGGAGAACCTGAGACCTAGGACCATACGTCAGGACTACCGGGCATGATGACTCCTTGCTGTCCCCAGTCCGCCTGGCCTTGCTGCTGTTCCAGTTTCAACTGTTCTGCCTGCGGTTATGGAACCCCTACCTGTCCCAGACCTGCTGCTTTCAACTCTTAATGATCGGCTATGAAAAGCCAACTGACATTTATTCCTGATTATTATTTGACCATGCTTGTCATTTATGAACATTTTGAAAATCTTGGCTCTCTAATTCTCTCCTTCTCTCTTTCTTTCTCTCTCTCGGAGGACCTGAGCCCTAGGACCATACGTCAGGACTACCGGGCATGATGACTCCTTGCTGTCCCCAGTCCACCTGGCCTTGCTGCTATTCCAGTTTCAACTGTTCTGCCTGCGGTTATGGAACCCCTACCTGTCCCAGACCTGCTGTTTTCAACTCTTAATGATCGGCTATGAAAAGCCAACTGACATTTATTCCTGATTATTATTTGACCATGCTTGTCACTTATGAACATTTTGAACATCTTGGCCATGTTCTGTTATAATCTCCACCCGGCACAGCCAGAAGAGGACTGGCCACCCCTCATAGCCTGGTTCCTCTCTAGGTTTCTTCCTAGGTTTTGGCCTTTCTAGGGAGTTTTTCCTAGCCACCGTGCTTCTACACCTGCATTGCTTGCTGTTTGGGGTTTTAGGCTGGGTTTCTGTGCAGCACTTTGAGATATCAGCTGATGTACGAAGGGCTATATAAATTGATTTGCTTTGAAAGTGTGTAAACAGTTACCCATGTTATTTTGTAAATGTATATATTTTTTTTCTTTATATTTTTTTTTCAAACTTTTTTGCCCATTTTTTTCCCCTTCATTTTTTCCCCCTCCATTTTTTAGGGGGGTGTGTTAGAATACCATTTTGGTATTTTGTATATAGTTATTTGTTTCAAAATGTATACCTTCACCAATATGGCCACTTGGGTACATTTGGGCTACTTGTGTGGGACACCTGGGTGACTTCATGATAAATGTCATGTAGCACACTCATTTTGGAAGTTATCATTCTGAAACTTTGCACAGGTACTGTTGCCCTCTTTTATGTTTTTCACTGAAAGTGTCCCCATATTCATATCTGAATGTTTGTTTTATCTTGTTCATTTTAAAGATGATGATACAACAATTAAAAAGAAAAAACTTATGATTTCTTTCATTGTATTATCTAAACCAGATCTATTGTGTTATATTCTCCTATATTCAATTCACATTTACACAAACTTCATAGTGTTTTCTTTCAAATGATACCAAGAATATGCATATCCTTGCTTCTGGGCCTGAGCTAGAGGCAGTTAGATTTGGGTATGTCTTCAGGCGGGAAATTGAAAGAAGGGGGGGGGGGGGGGGGGTAGCTGTAAGTTAAGGGTGGATGTGTTGATGGAATTTATAGGTTTAAATGAATGACTAGAATATTCCACCCTGAAGCCATATAATTGTATGAAATTGATTAGAAATATAAAATGATAATCAATTACGTGTGTAGTGCTAGTCAGTAAAATTATAATAAATGATGCGTGTAGTTTTAGTCATGATGTGTGTAGTTTTAGTCAGAATTAGGGTAAAACAATATAACTGTAACAATGTCTCTAAAGTATCTTAAACACAGACTGTCTGAGCAAGATTCGGTGCCGACCTTGGCTAGGGGCCACAGAGATTTGGGAAAGGACAGGGAGTGCTTCTCACGGTCCCTAATCTTTGTCGGCTGGGTAGTGGGACACCTAATGTTTGTGTGTGAAAGTATGTGCGTAGGATACCTACTGTTTGTGTGCAAATGTATGTGCGTATGAATTATGTTTGTGTGCAAGAGTATGTGCGTAAGGAGCTAGTATAAAATGAATGGTTTTGTACAACTAACCAGCTCGCTCGTGAATAAACCTTATTGACTATTTTAGTTGGGCCTCCGTCTGTTTCATTTCAATCAGTATCTTACAAATACTGATTAGCAGACTGAGTAATTTAATTGAATTGGTTAATGAACATCGAGAACATAATTCTCATGACACAGTCCCAGCTTTGATGCACCTGTACTGACTTTGCCTTCTGGATGATAACGGGTTGAACAGTCCGTGGCTCGGGTGGTTGATGTCCTTGATGATCTTTTAGGCCTTCCTGTGACATTGGGTGCTGTAGGTAGAGGGCAGGCAGTGTGGCCCCGGTGATGCGTTGGGCAGGCCACACCACCCTCTGGAGAGCCCTGTGGTTGCGGGCGATGCAGTTGCCGTAACAGGCGGTGATACAGCCCAACAGGATGCCCTCAATGGTGCATCTGTAAAAGTTTGAGAGGGTCTTAGGGGGCAAGCCAAATTTCTTCAGCCTCCTGAGGTTGAAGAGGTGCTGTTGCGCCTTCTTCACCACACTGTCTGGTGGGTGGACAACTTCAGACTGTCAGTGATGTGTACGACGAGGAACTTGAAGCTTTTCACCTTCTCCACTGCGGTCCCGACGATGTGGATAGGGGCTTGCTCTCTCTGCTGTTTCCTGAAGTCCACAATCAGCTCCTTCATTTTGTTGAGGGAGAGGTTATTTTCCTGGCACCACTCCGCCAGGGCGCTCACCTCCTACCTGTAGGCTGTCTTGTCATTGTGGTATTCAGGCCTAATACTGTGGTTTCATCTGCAAATTTGATGATTGAGTTGGAGGTGTGCTTGGCCACGCGTTCATGGGTGAAAAAGAGTGCAGGAGGGTGATGAGCTTTGAGTGCACAATGGTGTTGAACGCTGAGCTGTGGTCAATGAATAGCATTCTCACGTAGGTGTTCCTTTTCTCCAGGTGGGAAAGGGCAGTGTGGAGTGCAATAGAGGTTGCGTCATCTGTGGATCTGTCGGGGCGGTATGCAAATTGGAGTGGGTCTAGGGTTTCTGGGATAATGGTCTTGATGTGAGCCATGACCAGCCTTTCAAAGCACTTCATGACTACAGACGTGAGTGCTATGGGTCGGTAGTCATTTAGGCAGGTTACCTTGGTGTTCTTGGGCACAGGGACTGTGGTGGTCTGTTTGAAACATGTTGGTATTACAGACTCTGTCAGGGACAGGTTGAAAATGTCAGTGAAGACACTTGCCAGTTGGTCAGGCATGCTCGGAGTACACGTCCTGGTAATCCGTCTGGCCCTGCGGCCTTGTGAATGTTGACCTGTTTAAAGGTCTTACTCACATCGACTGCGGAGAGCGGGATCACACAGTCATCCGGAACAGCTGGTGCTCTCATGCATGATTCAGTGTTGCTTGCCTCGAAGCGTGCATATAATTAATTTAGCTCATCTGGTAGGCTTGGCTCACTGGGCAGCTCACAGCTGTGCTTACCTTTGTAGTCTGTAATAGTTTGCAAGCCCCGCCACATCCGACAAGCGTCCGAGCCGATGTAGTAGGATTCAATCTTAGTCCTGTATTGAAGCATTGCCTGTTTGATGGTTCGTCGGAGGGCATAGCAGGATTTCTTATAAGTGTCCGGGTTAGAGTCTCGCTCCTTGAATGCGGCAGCTCTCCCTTTTGCTCAGTGTGGATGTTGCCTGTAATCCAAGGCTTCTGGTTGGGGTATGAATGTACGGTCACTGTGGGGATGACATCATCGATGAAGTCAGTGACTGATGTGGTGTACTCCTCAATGCCATCCAAAGAATCCCGGAACATATTCCAGTCTGTGCTAGCAAAACAGTTCTGTAGCTTAGCATCTGTGTCATCTGATCATTTCCGTATTGAGCGAGTCACTGGTACTTCCTGCTTTAGTTTTTGCTTGTAAGCAGGAATCAGGAGGATAGAGTTATGGTCAGATTTGCCAAATGGAGGGCGATGGAGAGCTTTGTATGCGTCTCTGTGTGTAGAGTAAATGTGATCTAGTTTTTTTCCCCAGTTGGTTGCACATGTAACATGTAACATTCTGGTAGAAATTAGGTAAAACGGATTTAATTTTCCCTGCTTTAAAGTCCCTGGCCGCTAGGATTGCTTCTCGATGAGCATTTTCTTGTTTGCTTATGGCCTTATACAGCTGGTTGAGTGCGGTCTTAGTGCCAGCATCGTTTTGTGGTGGTAATAGACAGCTATGAAAAATATCATGAGATGCTCTACCTAAGGCGATCAAAACCTCGAGACTTCATTAATTTTGTGCACCAGCTGTTATTGACAAATAGACACAGACCACCACCCATTGTCTTACTGGAGGCAGCTGTAACATACTACATTCAAAGGGCAATTTTCCAACATGTATCTTACATTTCTTTCTATTGCATTAACTGGTTGTTAAAATAACTAAATTGAGAAGATATTGTTGTGTTTTGATGATTAAACTAATGTACTCATTATATTTCACAGTAAACTTTTTGGATCAATGGTTGTGTGGTGAAAGATGTCTACAAATGGAATGAATGCACAATGAAAGCTTTTGAATGTAAGACTGTCTGCATTACAAGTGTTACCAGTTTGGAGTTTTGTACTATGTGTTTTGAAAATTCACCACATATTTGTGAATATAGTACCAAAGCAATAGAAAAATACTATTGAAAATAGGCTGCAGGGACTGAATCTATGATGACTCTATATAGCTGAGAAGAAACTTCCCCAATGGTTGTTCTCTGTGAAATGGAGTAGTTGGAGTAGTCACTATACTGTCCATTCAGGCTCGATATACCCCAAAATGCATACATGTGTGACCTTTGACCCCCAAGGTCCATAGAGATGTCATTACCATTCCAATTGTTTCTTACAGTACCTTAATATGCGTTGTAGTATGAAGTTAAGAAAATGTCAAATTGTCTTAGTTTGAGGAGATTGTTCCCTGATAGTACACAATTACATTTCATGCCCTCAATTCTGTTGGCCCAATTAACCGCATAGGAGTCATATTCAGGCTCGATATACCCCAAAATGCAATTAACCGCATAGGAGTCACATTCAGGCTCGATATACCCCAAAATGCATACATGTGTGACCTTTGACCCCCAAGGTCCATAGAGATGTCATTACCATTCCAATTGTTTCTTACAGTACGTTAATATGCGTTGTAGTATGAAGTTAAGAAAATGTCAAATTGTCTTAGTTTGAGGAGATTGTTCCCTGATAGTACACAATTACATTTCATGCCCTCAATTCTGTTGGCCCAATTAACCGCATAGGAGTCATAACATACTGTATAATGCAGTGATAATCACACTTAGCTACCTCCTCATTCGTGGCGATCAAACCAAAATATTACCCACAGACATGGACCGTAATGAAAATCATCATTCGACTTTTGCCCCGGTGCGCAACTTTCACTGGTGACAGAGGGGACATGTCCCCCCACATTCTGAAATGGCATTTTTGTCCCCCGCAGTTTTATCATTGGATGTGATACAAAATGAGGCAACGGTATGCTTTCGGACCATGTGGATGGCTCCGAGCGGTCGGGTAGGCTGTTTGTAGTGTTATCTGGAAGAAAAATGAATAAATAATATATATAGGTAAGTCAGGGAAGTCAGGTACCAATACAAGCAGTCAGTCAGGAAAGCAAAGGCTAGCTTTTTCAAGGAGAAATTCACATCCTGTAGCTCTAACTCCAAAAAGTTTTGGGACACTGTAAAGTCCATGGAGAACAAGAGCACCTCCTCCCAGCTGCCCACTGCACTGAGGCTAGGTAACACGGTCACCACTGATAAATCCATGATAATCGAAAATTTCAATAATTATTTCTCAACGGCTGGCCATGCCTTCCTCCTGGCTACTCCAACCCCGGCCAACAGCTCCGCCTCCCCTGCAGCTACTCGCCCAAGCCTCCCCAGCTTCTCCTTCACCCAAATCCAGACAGCAGATGTTCTGAAAAAGCTGCAAAACCTGGACCCGTACAAATCAGCTGGGCTAGACAATCTTTCTAAAACTATCCGCCGCCATTTTGCAACCCCTATTACCAGCCTGTTCAACCTCTCTTTCGTATCGTCAGAGAGCCCTAAAGATTGGAAAGCTGCCACGGTCATCCCCCTCTTCAAAGGGGGTGACACCCTAGACCCAAACTGTTACAGACCTATATCCATCCTGCCCTGCCTATCTAAAGTCTACGAAAGCCAAGTTAATAAACAGATCACTTACCATTTCGAATCCCACCGTACCTTCTCCGCTGTGCAATCCGGCTTCCGAGCCGGTCACGGGTGCACCTCAGCCACGCTCAAGGTACTAAACGATATCATAACCGCCATCGATAAAAGACAGTACTGTGCAGCCGTCTTCATCGACCTGGCCAAGGCTTTCGACTCTGTCAATCACCGTATTCTTATCGGCAGACTCAACAGCCTTGGTTTTTCTAATGACTGCCTCGCCTGGTTCACCAACTACTTTGCAGACAGAGTTCAGTGTGTCAAATCGGAGGGCATGTTGTCCAGACCTCTGGCAGTCTCTATGGGTGTACCACAGGGTTCAATTCTCGGGCCGACTCTTTTCTCTGTATATATCAATGATGTTGCTCTTGCTGCGAGCGATTCCCTGATCCACCTCTACACAGACGACACCATTCTACCTACCTCATCCCCATACTGTTTTTGTTTTATTTACTTTTCTGCTCTTTTGCACACCAGTATCTCTACTTGCACATCATCATCTGCTCATTTATCACTCCAGTGTTAATCTGCTAAATTGTAATTATTCTCTCCTATGGCCTATTTATTGCTTACCTCCTCATGCTTTTTGCACACGCTGTATATAGACTTTCTTTTTTCTACTGTGTCATTGACTTGTTTATTGTGTTATTGGCTTGTTTATTGTTTACTCCATGTGTAACTCTGTGTTGTTGTCTGTGTCACACTGCTTTGCTTTATCTTGGCCAGGTCGCAGTTGCAAATGAGAACTTGTTCTCAACTAGCCTACCTGGTTAAATAAAGGTGAAGAAAAAAATATATACATATATATGTCCCCCCCACTTCTAAAACCAAAGTTGCGCCCTTGCCTTTGCCACCCCAAGGTGGACAAATATGTGAAATTTGGCCTGCTGGCCCATGGACTTTTATGGTTGACTCATTGACTCATTAATTTACTTTTACACAATGGTACATTTCATTACTAAAGTCATATTGATTAGATCAAATTTCAGCGTCGGTGTGCAGTATTTCAACAGCTCAGCTATGAGTAGGGATTATTTCTGTGTGTGTGTGTGCCTAATTTCAAGGGTAGGATTTGGTATATTCCTGGAATCTTTTTGAAGTTAACCAGTAAACTACCAGAATTTTCCAGTTTTTATTTTTTAGAAAAAGTGGCATTTTGGGGTGCTTCAGATTATCACAGGTGTCTGTAATTATCTCTGGCCCTCAGAGTGATTTTTAAATATAAATATAAACCATAAACTTGAATACCATTGATGTTTGATATGAGGGTTTCAGCATGAAATATCCTTTATTTTAATTTTACGCTCTTATTTATTCTAATGTCAATATGTCTCCTGTAAATATTTTGATGCCAAACTGGTGTCAGTTGGGATAAAAGTCAATAGTTGGAGGAGTTGCAGAGTTAATTGAAAATAATGCCATTGTTGATTTCTTAATTAATTTGCCTATTTTCTCTTGAACTGTATGGTCTATCCACTAGAAACACATGGACAAAATGGACACAGCTATAAAAAAAGGTATACTATATATGAATATATATATTTATTTTGTTATTCAAGTATAAATGACCAAAATTACCATAGATTACCTGTTAATTACCAAAATCCCTGACGATTCTGGTAACTTGGTCAATTACCGGTAGCTTTGTAACCCTAATCATGGGTCAGTGCCGCCCAGGCACTTGCTAGCACAGCTACTTTCTCCCTCCTTTTTGTACGTTGCTGTTGATCAGAGTGAGATTAATCGAGGGGGGCTTGGCATCCATTTTCTCATATACTTCTCCAGTCATGGAGCTCCGAGGTCTTAGCGAGAGTCGTAAAGCACAGGTGGGAGTGCTTCTGGGTCTCACTGTCATTTAGCCCCTGTATCTACCCCAGTAGGACCATATATGAAAAGGGCCAACAACTGCACTGAGTTACGAGGCCAGACTCAATCCGTGCCATATTTATGGCACAGCGCGGGAAACCATTTTCCGCTGAAATGCCTCTTGCTGCAGATTACTGTGGTAGTATTTCCTGAACTGGAACTCTGTGGTTGTGACTTTGGAGGCAATCTACCTGACACAGCTTTAGTTGACAGACTCTGCACAGCTATGACTGGCTGAATAGCTGGCCAGCCCCTGACATTGACTGGTAAAAATGGCCCACTTTATCAAACAATGGTGGAGAGGTGCTTTTTATTGATGACGATAAAATACAACCTAACAGACAAGCCTGTGGTACCAACCAACCCAATACTCTAGAAGCCTATCTATAACCTTGTTTTTAAGAAATCAGGCCTATAGGGCCATTTTCCCAGACCCCAAATAAACCTTGTCCAGGACTAAAGAACTATTTCAATGAAGAATCTCCATTGGCTCTTTTAGTCCCGGAGTAAGCCTAGGCTTAATCTGGGTCCAGAGAAGGAACCCTTACTATAGGCTTGAGGAGCAACAATCATAGATGTTAGAAAATGCACACACATGATGTGCCTCGTTAAGTACCTAGATGAGTCAAATTCAGGTCGACTATCTTTGATGTGGTTCCCTACATTTGATCCTGGTAAACATCGGGGACGTGCTGCTTTGGGGTGCCATGTTCGTATAAATCTTCTTTGCCGCCATGCTGTTGTTACTGAGAGTTCTTGTCACTAGCCATACCGGGAGCAACCCGGCGGGCTCCCCGCGGCTCCCTATCTCTCCTGGAGGCCAGATAGCAAGAGAGGACGAGCGATGAGTTTTAAATATAGGCTCATTAGCCACCTGTAAGCGAGTCCCGGACTGAAGACCATCCTAGAGGGCGCCACTGGACGGAGGGGCAGGGCCGGACTGAGGAGCAGCGCCGGACTGAGGGGCAGCGCCGGACTGAGGGGCAGCTCCGGACTGAGGGGCAGCTCCGGACTGAGGGGCAGCTCCGGACTGACGGGCGGCTCTGGCAGCTCCTGCTGGGCAGGCGGCAGACTCTGGCCTGCTGAGGCGCACAGTAGGCCTGGTGCGTGGTGCCGGAACTGGTGGTACCGGGCTAAGGACACGCACCTCAGGGCAAGTGCATGGAGGAGGAACAGGGCTCTGGAGACGCACTGGAAGCCTGGTGCATGGTGTTGGCACTGGTGGTACTGGGCTGGGGCGAGGAGGTGGCACCGGATAGACCGGACCGTGAAGGCGTACTGGAGCTCTTGAGTACCGAGCCTGCCCAACCTTACCTGGTTGAATGCTCCCCGTAGCCAGGCGAGTGCCGGGAGGTGGAATAACCCGCACTGAGCTGTGCTGGCGAACCGGGGACACCATGCGTAAGGCTGGTGCCATGTACACCGGCCTGAGGAGACGCACTGGAGACCAGATGCGTTGAGCCGGCTTCATGGCAACTGGCTCGATGCCCACTCTAGCCCGGCCGATACGAGGAGCTGGGATGTACCGCACCGGGCTATGCACACGTACAGGAGACACCGTGCGCTCTTCCGTATAACACGGTGTCTGCCCGTACTCTCGCTCTCCACGGTAATCACGGGGAGTTGCCGCAGGTTTCCTACCTGACTTCGCCACACTCCCCTTTAGCCTCCCACCCAAGACATTTTTGGGGCTGCCTCTCTGGCTTCCAGCCGCGCTTCCGTCCTCTCGGCTTTAGCTGCCTCCAGCTCTTCACGAGGTCGGCGATATTCTCCAGATTGTGCCCAGGGTCCTCCGCCGTCCAGAATGTCCTCCCGAGTCCACGAGTCCTGCGATCGCTGCTGCTGCCTTTCACCACGCTGCTTAGTCCTTTGTTGGTGGGTGATTCTGTCACAATCATCGTATGGTGGAAGAGAGGAGGACCAAGGCGCAGCGTGATAACAATACATCTTCTTTTAATTATAACGAAGACGAAACGAAGAACACTGACAAACTATACAAAACAACAAACGAACGTGAAGCTATAAAACGAAAGTACAGACACAAGCAACTAATGTATAGACATAGACAATCACCCACGAACTACCTAATGAATATGGCTGCCTAAATATGGTTCCCAATCAGAGACAACGATAGACAGCTGTCTCTAATTGAGAACCAATCTAGGCAACCATAGACATACATACACCTAGACTATACACTGCCCCATAAACATACAAAACCCCTAGACAATACAAAACACATACTTCCCCCATGTCACACCCTGAACTAACTAAAACAATAAAGAAAACAAAGATAACTAAGGCCAGGGCGTGACAACATTGACTTGAATGGGTAGTCACATTCTAATAATTATATGTAGATGGTCACAAGACAGCTTGTGACAGTTCTGTCTCCCTTATCTTATTTCAAAGTTCCACTG